>NC_091187.1:33031697-33107226 GCF_040958095.1 Procambarus clarkii
TGTGCTGGCAAGTTATTGTTGGTTAATACATAACTTGCTGCTCTGTATGTGGCTGAAGGAGCTTTAAAAACTTTTTTTTGTGTGTGTAACTGTAATTGATTTATGAGCTTGAAAATAAATCTGAACAAATAATCAAACACTATATATATACAGTATATGAAATCTGTGAAGTAAAGTTTGGGATATATTTATGTATGATTAAAAAAAAAATAGCCATGCAGCGTAATGGATGTACAGTACATATATGTATATATTGCCATATTGTCTAGTACAATATTTGAGCTTTATTAAGTTTGCTATAAAATGGCACACCATGTTATAATTGGGTGCTGGAGTATTATCATGTATTTGGGATTTACAGAGAATTATCAGCACATTTTCTGTTTTATAGTGTTACTAATTGTGTATATATAACAGATATATAAATACAACTGATGCCAAAGGAAAATCTCTATGGAACAGTTACTTGAAGTATTTTCTTTAATATGGTATTTATTATATTTGGGTACATAAGTTTAAACGGCCTTTTTTTTTAAGGTTTATCTGTGCATACTGTTAATCAGAATTTACCAGCTGTGCAGGTCTTGGTTTTTTTTATTAGTTCTGTGTAATGTGTTTTTGTTGGCTCTCTTAAGCAAAGGCTTTTGGAGTTTTATAGAAGGAAGTAAAGTACAGTAGGTGTACCACAGAGCTACAGGAGTGTGTACGGAGTCCACACGGGTTGATGTGGCCATAATGTAATTACTGTATGTTGTACATCTTTTCTTTAAAGGTTTATTAAATTCATTTTGACCAAATTTGCATATGTTCTATTTTTTAAATTGTATTTGAGAGTTATGAAATATGTAATTTGGTTAGTATTTAATCCATGGTCCATTTAATTTTCTAATTCTTTTTGTAAAGGATAGTGTGTATGAAGGTAGTGAATTATAGGTATATGAACATATAAATATATTTTATCAAGATGATATATTATTTTTAAAGCATGTGCAAGCTTGCTCTCTGTCTCTCTCTGTATGGTCTGTCTGTCTCTTTCTTTTTTGTATCTTTCTCTCACACAGTGAATCTGCAATCTTGTTTGCTTGTGTGTGTATTTACTATTTGTGCCTGCAGAATCGAGCTATTAGCTCCTGGACCCCACCTTTCTAATCAATTTATTTTCCCTCTATTATGGCTACTACATATATTTCTCTTTAGCACACACACACACACACCCCTAGTTACCAGCCCGTAGCAGCTGTCTAACTTCCGGGTACCCTACTTACGTCAGGTGAACAGATGCATCAGGGTGAAAGAAACTGCCCATTTATTTCTGCCTCGGCCGGGAATCGAACCCGGGCCATAGGGACTATGACCCTTCAAGCGCTGTCCACTCAGCCATAAGGCCTCCTATCCCCTCCCCCTGTGAAGTGGGTAGGGGTGTGTGTAGTTTATATATATATATGATGATGATCCAGCCTTTGTTGAAATTTATCCATGTATAGTTTGTCCTTACAGTATAATGCATAATGCTCTATAGGAAATTCAGCAATATCCATTGATATTGAAATATTAGATGATAACTTGGTTTGTCAGTGCTGGAATTGTCTGAGTAATGAAATCTTTTACTTAAGGAGTGTGGATACAACTGGTGCACTTGTTTAAAATCATGTTAATCGAGCTTTATTATTACTGTATTGTATCACTTTTGTTAAAATATTATAGCTGCTTGGGATATGCTCTAAGCCAGCCTGTGGGCCTATTGGGTGCTGAACTATTTCAATACAAGACCATGAGATGTGTAAATTGGATACAGATTCATGGGATGCTGTACCATTTTATATTGGGTTAAAATTATCACGGCATCTTGTCAGACAATTCTGATTATCATGCATCCAAATAAATTTTCCTGTGTTGTGCCAGTTTACAACTTATCCAGAATATATTATGTAGAGGGTTTATTGTTCTCTTAAATTTGTTTTGAATGAACTGTATTTTCATTCTTCATTTTGAAATGTGCATGTCGAACGTTTTATAAAACTACTCTTTGTACAAACCCTACAAAAAGAATATTTCCCCAGTGCATTGACCAATATGATCATTTTGTATAATTAAAAGGCAATGTTTTCGTTTAACACATGATTATTTAAAAAACTATCGGTTTTATTTGTATTTAATCCTTTAATTGGTATTGCAGGACACGACAGTGATTGTATACTATATAAAACTTGTGCAGCTCAACATGTTGTTTGCTTTAAAATTGAGGTATAACTATACCTGCTGGCAAAGAAGGTACTGTACAATATTTCCATTCCATTAAAAAGTAATATACTTTCTTATTTGTTTAGTATTATTTACAAGGTAATTTTGTCATGGTTAAATTATTTTCCCAGAGCAACTATTGTGCTAGAGAGATGCAAGTGATGTAGAAATGTAAGTGATGTATTTTGTAAGTGGTGATATGATCACCACTTACAAAATAACAACAGGAATCTACCAAATTGACAAAGAAGAATTCCTGAAACAAGCAACTTCAAGAATAAGAGATCACAAATTCATGCTAAGGAAACACAGGTGGCGAAAAAATTATTGGAAAGTTTTCTTTTGCAAACAAGAGTGGTAGACGGTTGGAAAAGGTTAAATATTCATCTAGTTAAATATTCACCTTGCGGGAGTTGAGCTCTGCTCTTTCTGCCCGCCTCTTGACTATCAATCAACTGTTACTAATTACTTTTTTTTCCACACACCACACACCCCAGGAAGCAGCCTGTGACAGCTGACTAACTCCCAGGTACCTATTTACTGCTAGGTAACAGGGGGCATCAGGGTGAAAGAAACTGTCCATTGTTTCTCGGCGGCGCCGGGAATCAAACCGCGACCACAGGATCACGCGTCCAGCGTGCTGTCCAGTCAGCCACCGGCTCCTAAAAGTGAGGTGGTGGTGGAGGCCAAAACCGTCAGTAGTTTCAAAGCATTATTGCATCATACTGGGTTGCCTCTCAGCTCTGGTGCCTTTTGTTCAACTCCTACCCGCAGCTTGTATGCTGACACTGGTTTCCTGTCTCTCTAGGTTCACCGAGATCGCTACTGTCTTCGCTACCTTCTTGAGGTTATCTTGAGATGATTTCAGGGCTTTTTAGTGTCCCCGCGGCATTGTCCTCGACCAGGCCTCCACCCCCCAGGAAGCAACCCTTGACAGCTGACTAACACCCAGGTACCTATTTTACTGCTAGGTAACAGGGGCATAGGGTGAAAGAAACTCTGCCCATTGTTTCTCGCCGGCGCCTGGGATCGAACCTAGGACCACAGGATCACAAGTCCAGCGTGCTGTCCGCTCGGCTGACCGGCTCCCAAATGTGACCATGGTCACATCTGTCAAAATGCGTCAAAATGTGTCAGTTGTCAAAAACTTTTACAAAGTGTATTTTGCGTCTCTGAGTTATTCGTCAGTGACAAATGTCACACTGTCGACTTATGTGACAATGGTGTTATTGCGCACACTGTAACAGTCTAAAGGTCGTAACATATGGAATGTATTACATGAAGATCATGTCGATACTAATTCTGTACATTGGTTGAACGGGTAAAAATCAGTGTATTGAAGCAGCGAGAGTGGAGAAGGGTATGACTGGATAGGAGGGGGTGGAGCGTGCAAGCACATGTAGGTGAGTACAGTGGCACACAGGTGAGCAGGTGGTGAGGTTGGACGCCAGGTGTCAAGTGATCAGTGGTAGGCACAGGTGACACATGCTACACCAACTGCCCTCTCCTCACACACACCCTTACCTCCCCATCCAATATCTCTAGTACTATACTGCCCTATACACCAAACATGCGCGCACCTACACAAACACTTGATTGTCAGTTGAGAGGCGACACCAAAGAGCCAGAGCCCAACCCCCGCAAGCACAACTAGGTGAGTACGCCGCCAGTTGAGAGGCGGGACCAAAGAGCCAGAGCTCAACCCCCGCAAGCACAACTAGGCGAGTACACGGCCAGTTGAGAGGCGGGACCAAAGAGCCAGAGCCCAACTCCCGTAAGCACAACTAAGTGACTAGACACACACACACAGCAGGCAGGCACACAGTGGACAGCGCTCTAGGGTGGTAGCCCCAAGGACCCAATCACAGCATGTCCATAACTGCGGGCAACACGGGTTCAGACCAGGGCGCTGCTCCTGCCATTCACAGTAGCTGGACCAATATGACATGACCTTAGATGCCTTGCAAAGTCAAGCAAAACGCTGACGTTATTTACACAGATTTCGCAAAAGCCTTCGACAATTTGATCATGGTGGTATTGCGTACAAAATACATTCAAAGGGAATTACAGGAAAAACAGGCAGATAGATCTACAATTTCCTACCAAAACCCAGATGTATAATAGTCAACTAGGTAAAATCTGGAGCATCAAACTGTGAAGAGCTCAGTCCCCCCAGGGTACTGTGCTTGTCCAGTACTCTCTCTCAGCCTCATATCGGTCATAGACAAGGACACAAACTATAGTACTGTATCATCCTTTGCAGATGACACTAGGACCTTTATGAGAGTAGACAACATAGAGGACACCGTAAACTGATGTAGATCACATCTTTCAATGGGCCACATCAAACAAAATGTCTAATGAAGACAAGTTCCAGCTCTTGCTATGGTAAAGATGAAATTATAAAAACGAAAACCACATAATGCAGTCAAACCACAAAATAGAAAGAAAAATGCAGTCAAACCACAAAATAGAAAGAAAAAGCAATATAAAAGATTTGGGAGTAATCGCGTCAAAAGAACTTACTTTAAAGAAGACAACTTAATTGTCACAATTGACAAGACAAATGACAGACTGCATAAGAAAAACCTTCCAACAAGAGATGCCAAATCATTGATGACAGTTTTTAAGACACTAGGGTGGAATATTATGGCACCCTAACATCCCACTCAAAACTGAAGAATGTGCAGAGATCTTTTATTGTGTATGAAATGAACTTCTTACAAGACAAGGAGGCATGGCAGGAAGTGCAAAATAGCTCTGAAGAAAAGCGAGGAGGAATATGTACGCTGGGAGACAATTGTATCAATACGTGCCCAAGACTATTCAACTCTTTCCCCCATAAACATAAGGGAAGATAACTAGCCGACTTCTCACGGTGTTGATCAACCCCATGAACCGGGCTGTGATACGTCACATACTGCGAGCAGTGGCGTCTAACAGCCTGATTAACCAGACCAGGAGGCCTGGTCACAGACCGGGCCGCAGTGACATTGATTCCCAGAACCAATAAAATTTCAACATGTAAATAAAATAAATCATATGTCACGCCCCCTCACCTGGCGTCAACATGCTGGAGGCCGGTGAGGGGGGGTGAAGGGAGGGAAGAAGAGGGGGGAAGGGAGGGAAGAAAGTGCAGATGTGGGGGTGGTGGTGAGAGGTGTTGGGTGTGAGGGTGGGGGGGGACTAAGGGTAGTGTCCCTGGTGACAAGAGAGAGAGAGACAGTAGACACACTTACCTTGCGCGGTCCTCACAACACCCTCATTTTCGCCTGTGTTGTGCTTTGACTTTTCTCCCTCCTGTAGTTCCTGTTCCACTTCATCACCTCCCTCTTTCTGTCCGGTTGTCTCACGTGTAACACTCACTCTCGGTTAGTACTACTAATATTTCTCCTCGTGTTGTTCCGTCCTTACCCCCAAGGAGAGTCCCCCCTTCCTCAATATTGCAAATCCCTGACCCACATTACTAAAGCTTTTACCCCTCCTACAGTTCTGAAACCCCTTTTCCTTGAACACTTTTCTTCACATTCCCGCTTCGTTTCCATCTTCATCAATGGGTCTAAGTCTGCAGACGGTGTAGACTACTGTTGTTTTCCCTGACCACACCTATGTGTCGCCTGCCTCCGGAGACTAGCATCTTCACGGCAGAACGTTTTGCTATTCTCTGTTCCTCGTCTCCTGCTTTCTCGCAGTCAATCCTCCTTTGTGGTTGTAGTTGACTCTCAAAGTGCCCTCATGGCTCTGGAGTCCTTTAATCCAGTCCATCCGGTGGTAGTAGAGATTCAATATTAGCTGTTTCTTATCTCCAGTAGATTAAGAATAGTGTGCCCCTGTGGCCTTCCTCTTACCACCGTAACCGGCGGTGGAAAACGGCGCTGGCAAGGTTGCATATTGGCCATATGCGCTTAACTTACGGTCACTTAATGGAGCGCCGCCATTAAGTGACGTTCTCATATTGGCATCCTCAGTAATATTTAGTGCCCTCTGATTATTCCTCACATTTGATGGCGCTACATAGCATTCCTGGCTTGGTGCATTCTTTGATAATTACTTCAAAGCATTATATGACGAAGAGTGCTGGTAAGACTGAACACCACAAGCGTAGCTCTTTCTGTAATTACACTTAGGTAATTACAGACACACACACAGAGACTGTATCTGTGTCTCTGCTTGTCTGAGAGACAGACAGACAGACAGAGATAGGCGACAAAAATTAGGCAACAGAGAGAAAGGTGGGCAAACTGCATTTTATTACTGCCATAAAGCCTTTGACACGGTACCACATAAGAGGTTGGTACAAAAGTTGGAGAAACAGACAGAAGTAAAAGGTAAGGTGCTCCAGTGGATAAGGGCGTATCTAAGCAACAGAAAACGGCAAGTAACTGTGAGGAGGGAGACATCAGAGTGGCGAGATGTCACCAGCGGAGTCCCTCTGGGCTCTGTTGTTGGACCCATCCTGTTTCTAATACAGGTATATGTAAAAGATCCTCCAGAGGGGTATAGACTCATTCCTCTCAATGTTTGCTGATGATGCAAAGATTATGAGAAGAATCTAGATAGTGACTACAGGATGATCTAGAGGAATGGTCTAGAAAATGGTTACTAAAGTTTAAATCGGGAAAGTGTAAAGTTATGAAATTAGGTGAAGGACCAGGAGGATGAACACAAGGTACCATCTGTGAGGTGAAATCCTGTACAGAATTTAATCAAAAGATCTGGGGATCGATATCACACCAAACCTGTACTCAGACGCCCACATCGAAAGGATATCATCACTGGTGATACCGTCCTCACCAGTACCAGTGCTAATGTCCCTAGTGCTACCGTCCTCACCAGTACCATTGCTACTGTCCCTGGTGCTACTGTTCTCACCAGGAGCAGTGATACTGTCCTCACCAGTACTAGTGCTACTGTCCTCACCAGTACTAGTGCTACTGTCCTCACCAGTACCAGTGCTACTGTCCTCACCAGTACCAGTGCTACTGTCCTCACCAGTACCAGTGCTACCGTTCTCACCAGTACCAGTGCTAATGTCCCTAGTGCTACCGTCCTCACCAGTACCATTGCTACTGTCCCTGGTGCTCCTGTCCTCACCAGTACCAGTGCTACTGTCCTCACCAGTACCAGTGCTACCGTCCTCACCAGTACCATTGCTACTGTCCCTGGTGCTACTGTCCTCACCAGTACCAGTGCTACTGTCCTCACCAGTACCAGTGCTACTGTCCTCACCAGTACCAGTGCTACTGTCTTCACCAGTACCAGTGCTACTGTCCTCACCAGTACTAGTGCTACTGTCCCTGGTGATAATGTCCTCACCAGGAGCAGTGCTACTGCCTCACCAGGAGCAGTGCTACTGTCCTCACCAGTACCAGTGCTACCGTCCTCACCAGTACCATTGCTACTGTCCCTGGTGCTACTGTCCTCACCAGTACCAGTGCTACTGTCTTCACCAGTACCAGTGCTACTGTCCTCACCAGTACTAGTGCTACTGTCCCTGGTGATAATGTCCTCACCAGGAGCAGTGCTACTGCCTCACCAGTACCAGTGCTACTGTCCTCACCAGTACTAGTGCTACTGTCCCTGGTGATAATGTCCTCACCAGGAGCAGTGCTACTGCCTCACCAGTACTAGTGCTACTGTCCCTAGTGATACTGTCCTCACCAGTAACAATGCTGCCTCCATTTCATAATCAGTATATTTGGAGACTTTCGGCGCCGTGGAGATGGGGGGAACCTGCTGCATGGGTAACAGCTTCTCTGTATCAACCTACCCTGGCTTTGCGACTTAAAGAGGCCACTCCCGACCGAGAACCCGAACACAAATCCATAGTGTCCTTAGACTGATAGATGCCTACTACTATGGGTCATCCCACCAATCATGTTGCTTGTTCATCAATATTTATGCGAACATTTCCACTAGTGGTGCTGGCAACATTATATAGCGAGAGTCAATGTTCTTCTTAAATCGTTGGCTTGTTGCCAGTTTGCATGAGAAATTTTACTTTTTTTTTTACCAATAATTTTCGTTTTCGCTTTTCCAGGGTTCACTCAAGGGAATGTGCTGGCTATCTTATCTTGAGTTATCTTGAGATGATTTCGGGGCTTTTTAGTGTCCCCGCGGCCCGGTCCTCGACCAGGCCTCCACCCCCAGGAAGCAGCCCGTGACAGCTGACTAACACCCAGGTACCTATTTTACTGCTAGGTAACAGGGGCATAGGGTGAAAGAAACTCGGCCCAATGTTTCTTGCCGGCGCCTGGGATCGAACACAGGACCACAGGATCACAAGTCCAGCGTGCTGTCCACTTGGCCGACCGGCTCCTAATTGGTTAAGTCAATTAATCCAATTTTCCCAACCTTTTTATTTTCTAAATACTGTACGATCATTTTCTCTCTTGCTGCAGTATGCGAAACTAGAAATAGTTAATAGACATTTAGGGTGTTGCAAAATTTGTATAGCATTTCCTAGTTTGTTTTAAATTCTTTCAGTGTAAGATCATCATCAGCTAGTTCTGTGTAACTGACCGGTATTATTCTTTTATCTTGACACGTTTATATACTAGTTGCTGGATGTAGTAAATAAAGATAAATTCTTGTTCTTTCCTCACTGTTAACCTTTTCTCGGGTCAGCCTAATGCCATTTATGTACGTTGGCCGTAATTGGTGAGTAGTAAGACACTCAATCATCCTCAGGATGAGACTTTAGAGTTGCGTGTGGGTGTGTGCAGGCCGGCCTTTCCACCCTTCATAACCTCACTAGGAAGTCATTGCAGCTGCTGCAAACAAAGCTATTCCAATCATTATCCCAGGAAACACAAAACGAAAGAACTATTGGTTCTATAGTAATGATGTTAAAGAACAAAACCACAGAGTCAACAAATTCAGAAAACATCTGAAGAGAAACCCCCCACCAGAAGGAAGAACTCTGCTAAGAGCGGTGATATCTGAAGCAAGACGAGTTTCTAGAGAGGTAAAGGAGGCAAGATGGTTTGGGTGGTGTCAAACTCTAAATGAACATAGTAGTCTTGGCAAGATATGGGGTCAGATTTAAACCCTATTAGGTCGACCAGCCCGACCACAGGCATGTATTCAACCATTGCAAGAGGTTGAGAGACTTGATTTCCAATTTGCAGAAAGAGCGGCTTCATGTCAGCTTCCTGTAATGGTCAGAAGGAAGCAAGAACAATTAAAACAAGAGAGGTTGACAGCCATTCATGAGAGCATAGCTATAAATGACAAATGTGACTGTGCCTTCACCAAACCAGAACTAATCAGTCAAAAAAGGTGGTAAGAACACTGCACCTTGGTGCTGATAACATTACATTCTCATTGATCGCACATGCCGGTCCTGCTGGAGAACAAGGAATATTGGACGTTATCAATGCATCTTGGCAGCAAGGCAAACTACCGACCTCTTGGAAGAAAGCAGACATCATTCCAATTCCTAAGCCGAAAGAACCTGACAATTACAAACCCATTTCTTTAACATCATGCATTAGTAAAACTGCAGAACGGATGGTCTTAAATAGACTACTGTGGGTATGTGATGGAGTGCGAAAAGATACGTGAATTTAGAGACAATTATATAACCAATGTTCCAACGATGTGTAAATATTTCTTCCAAAATGACCTGCTACCAGAAATTTTAGCCAAATATCAGCAGTTTGCTAACTGTAGGTAGTAACTAAATGATTGTAACCTATCCACCGCTGCCCACTGGATGGGGGGCGGTGTGCAGGACAAACATATCAATTGTGACACTAGCTCTTTACATGTCAGTTCCTTAATTTTGAAACTGTACTTGTGGTCGATCTCGATCCCTTTGTTGATGTGACGACTTGTATTGAATTTTGTAACTAGCTCATCAAGATTGTAACTTGCTTAGCTAAATGAATTGTGGGGTTCAGTCCCTGAGCCCATTATGTGCCTCTGTAACCCTTTCCACTACCGCCCACAAGATGGGTATGGGGTGCATAATAAATGAACTAAACTAACTAACTGGGGAAGACTGAAGACCTGCATAAACACATATTTGGCTTCACTAGAGGAGTAGGTACTGCCAACTGCATAGCAACATTACTAGGAACAGTTAACTCATGTCCAGCAATAGTGATCTTCCTTAATTTTATTTATTTATTTATTTATTTATATACAAGAAGGTACATTGGGTTTGTGAGAATACATAGCGTAGTTAGTTTAGTTCATTTATTATGCACCCCATACCCATCTTGTGGGCGGTAGTGGAAAGGGTTACAGAGGCACATAATGGGCTCAGGGACTGAACCCCACAATTCATTTAGCTAAGCAAGTTACAATCTTGATGAGCTAGTTACAAAATTCAATACAAGTCGTCACATCAACAAAGGGATCGAGATCGACCACAAGTACAGTTTCTAAATTAAGCAACTGACATATGTGGAGAGCTAGTGTCACAATTTATATGTTTGTCCTGCACACCGCCCCCCATCCAGTGGGCAGCGGTGGATAGGTTACAATCACTCAGTTACTACCTACAGTTAGCAAACTGGGGATATTTGGCTAAAATTTCTGGTAGCAGATCATTTTGAATGAAATATTTACACATCGCTGGAACATTGGTTATAGAATTGTCTCTAAATTCACGTATCTTTTCGCACTCCATCACATAGTGACGGAGGGTGTGCGAATAATTTTGTTGACACAGTTGACATTTGGTCAGGTCTACATCAGCAGATAATGAGAATTCCCAGAGATACTTGTAACCGAGTCTAAGCCGAGCAGTAGTAACATCTAGAAGTCTGCTGGTTTTATTGGATGAACCATAGATGTGTGGCTCCTCTTGCATGATAGTATGATGATAGATGAAATTACTGGTGTTAATTTCACTTTGCCTCAGATCTACAAGATCTTGTTGAAGTTCTCAGTGTACTGCTGCTCTCAGATTGCTCATTGACAATCCAAGGTTACACTCAACGGCTCCTTTAAAGGCAGATTCTTTGGCTAACTTATCAGCTCTATCATGCATTCGGAGGCTAACATGAGATGGAGACAATATGAAATGGACTCTGTTACCATCCTTAATAATTTTGTTGTATTTGTGTCTAGCTTCGGACACGAGCATGTTACAGTTATGTCTTAAATAGTTGAGAGCATTTATGGATGATAAGGAGTCACTTACAATTAATGTATCAAGTTTGGAGACTTGTACACATTTCAGTGCAAGGATCAAGGCAAACAATTCGGTCTAAAGGGTAGAGGCCCAGTTGTTTATACGGACTCCCCACTCAAAGTACAAGCCATCGCCCATTGTCAGGACAACTGCACTTCCAGCTGCACCCGTGGTGCGGTGTAGGGAACCATCAGTGTATATGACTTGAGAGAGAGAATGCTCTGTGGACAGAGCATCAATATGGCTTAAGGCGTTAAGCTTTGCCTCAAGACGAAGCTTGGGCTGATCTCTAATTTGCTTCTTGGGTGGAAAGGGAGGGATTAAAACTGGAAAGGGTGTAACCTCCCACGGTGCAGGAAAGTGCCGTTGTTGTTTCTCTTGGTACAAATCATGAACCTGATACATTCTGAGTTGAGTTCCAGTTTTTGTTATCAATTTGGAACAATGCTGATCTTCAATAAAGAAATTCTGGAGGGCTTCTGTGCAAGGATTAGGATGAGTTAGCCTAAGCATTTTTATACCTATTTGACAGTTAATTTCAGTAACACGATCAACAACGCTCAGAATATTAAGTTCCTTTCTCATATTAAGTATCTTTGTGGTACGAGGGCACCCAAGGATTATCCTCAAGGTTTCGTTCTGCAATTTTTCAAGCCCTCCAAGCTTTCTTTCACGTATCAAAACAAGCAGAGGTGCAGCATAATCCACTAAAGATCTGATGTATGCAAGGTACATCATTTTGACAATTCTGACATTGGCACAATAGCCTGAGTGATAACCTGCAACAGCCTTGAGAGCTCGGAGCCTCTCTTTATACTGACGACAGAGTCTGAATACAACAAGACCATACAGTGGCACCTCAAGGCCAAGGTATTTGAATCTGTTTACATAGTCAAGCTGGGAGCCATCAGACAGTTGCATCTTGCGAAAAGCTCCTCCCTGCCTGGGTGGGCGCCGATTTAGTATCTTTGTTTTCTCTGCTGAGATAATTAAACCTAGGTCCTGACATGGGTCTAATACAGAGTTAAGAGTGTTCTGCGTGTTAGCATACCCAGTGGTGTGTATCATTATATCATCTGCATAGCTAATGATGTGGACGTTGGGTTTGCTCGGTATAGAGTTTAACAGCGTGTTTATTAAGATATTAAATAAGGTAGGACTGAGGACACCTCCCTGTGGGGTACCTAGTTCAAAGTCTCTTGTTACACTCCTATGCCCCTGGAAAAATACAGATGACTTCCTGTTGGATAAGTAACCCCTGATCCAACAAAGAAGCCGACCACCAATATTCATTCTTGCAAGCTCACTCAAGATAACATGTCTATTTGCAATATCAAAGGCAGACTTAAGATCTAGGAAGGTGGTATATGACTTTTCAGTGTGCAGGGTAAGAAAGGTGGTGATG
This sequence comes from Procambarus clarkii, assembly GCF_040958095.1. NCBI lineage: Eukaryota > Metazoa > Arthropoda > Malacostraca > Decapoda > Cambaridae > Procambarus > Procambarus clarkii. The sequence goes on from NC_091187.1 coordinate 33,044,489, forward strand.
CAATGATGCACACTCCTTCCATGCATGAAGCCATATATCTGGGGGATAGCATGGTTCTTATTCTATGGAGGAGACGGTTTAGGACCATTCTCTCGAATGTTTTGCAAATGCAGCTAGCAAGGGAAATTGGGGGGAAAGCATTCTCTTGATTTGGCTTGGGAATTGGAATGATTATACTGTTGGTCCAAGAGATAGGAAGCTCCCCAGTAACATAGCTCATATTATACAGCTCAAGCAGGGGATTCCCTGGTACTAAAGGGAGCAGACGCAATATGTCATAAGTGATACCATCTTCACCGGGGGATGTGGCTTTGCCTTTGTTTAGGGCCGCGAGTAATTTAAAGTCAGTAAATGGTACGTTGCATTCATCTTCCTTGTGGAGCATGAAGTCAACGAGCCTTTCTCGATCTCCGTAACCAGGATTTAATCTGAACTGTATGTCTGGGGGAAGATTATTGAAGCTAGACGTGGTTGCCCAAGCATCGACTAACTCGTTTGCTCTGTGTAGAGGGTGAGGGTGTGCTACTTGGCCGATCTTATCGCCTTTAATTCTTTTAATATCCTTCCATACCTGGCTGATGGGGTGTGAGAGCTAAGAGTGTTAACAAAAGTTTCCCAATTTTCTTGCCTGAGCTCTGTCATGCGCTCCCTCGCCTTGGCTAGGGCTTTCTGAAAGAGCTTGAGCATTGCTGGCGTACGTGTTTCCCTATATGCAAGCCCAACTCGTCTGGCAGTGCGTTTCAAAGTACGCAGTTTGGGGTCATTGTAATAGGCATGGCGTTTATTACCTTTCATATCGTTCCGGCTATTGGATGGTGCAGGGGGCCGACCTAAAGGGTCAGCAAACATCTGAATGCTCTGTACTAGACCGTCGTTAAATGTCTGGACTGTGGAGGGATCATAAGTGCTGTACCACTCTGACACATGAGCAACAAAGTCTTCACGTCGAGGAGGAGGAACACTGAGCCGTTTGCGTTTGAAAGTCCCACCGGGCAGGATGGTAATTCCTATACATAGAGTAGTCAATTTAGGGTGATGATCTGACAACAAATCTGTTACAATAGATGATGTGCACCAGACGTGAGAGATGTTGAAACCAACACAGAGGTCTAGAATGCCTCCACAAGTTTGTGGAGGCATAGCATAGTATTTACAATCTTGTAAAGCCACTAGTACGCGCAGCGTTTCAGGCAGGTCCTTAATCTAACAGATAATTTTAAGTAGGTAAATTCTAGCAGAATTAATAAAATGATAATAGATACATTGCAAGAAAAAAAGAGATGAGAGAGATTAGTAAGTATATTAAAGCACATTGGTATATTAAAGCTCTGATTGATTACATTGACAACTTGATTGGTAATTTAAACAAGATTAATATAGACACCATACAGCAGATTGATAGCACATATAAGAAGACAGCAATGATCACAATGGTAATGATGTTCGGATTGGGTACATAAAGATTGGGTAACACTAGATACAGAGAAAATTTAAAGCTCAGTGTAGGAAACTACGAAGATGAAATTAGGTACTTTTTTTTAAGTGAGGCAAAAGTTTGACAGCTTTTCAATTCACTAGGGAGTGAGTTCCATAGACTAGGCCCCTTAATTTGCATAGAGTGTTTACACAGATTAAGTTTGACTCTAAGAATATCAAAGATATATTTATTTCTGGTGTGGTGATAATGGGTCCTATTACATCTGTCCAGGGAGAGTTTCAGAGCAGGATTTGCATTTAAGAACAAAGTTTTGTAAATGTAGTTGACACAAGAGAATGTGTGGAGGGAGTTAATATTTAGCAAGTTAAATGATTTAAACAAGGCAGCTGAGTGTTGTCTGTAAGCAGAGTTTGTTTTAATTGTGATAGCAGATTTTTGCTGGGTGATGATTGGCATAAGGTGGTTTGCAGTGGTAGACCCCCATGCACAGATACCATAATTAAGATAGGGATAGATTAGTGCATAATATAGTGAGAGGAGAGCAGAGTTAGGAACATAATATCTTATTTTGCAGAGTATACCAACTGTTTTAGAGACTTTTAGTTATGTGTTGAATGTGGGTGCTGAAGTTGAGTCTCTTGTCTAGGAATAGGCCAAGAAACTTTCCATCATTTTTATTACTGATGTTAATGCTGTCAATCTGTAGCTGAATTGCATTCGATGATTTGCTTCCAAATAAGATATAGTAGGTCTTTTCTATGTTTAGTGTTAGTTTGTTAATTGACATCCATAAGTGGACTTTTTTAATTCATTATTCACAACATTATTTGGGGTCTAAATAGTTGAGGGTAGTATCATCAGCAAACAATATAGGTTTAAGAATATTAGAGACATTAGGCAGATCATTGGTATATATAAGAAATAGAAGAGGGCCTAAGATGCTGCCCTGTGGCACTCCAACGGTTATTGGTAGAGTGGAAGAGGTTATATCATTGATGGTTACACATTGGTGTCTGTCACTAAGATAGGATCGGATATAGTCCAGGGCAAGGCCTCGGATTCCATAATGCTGGAGTTGAAGTAAGAGGTAGTTGTGATTAACACTATCAAAGGCTTTTCTTAGGTCAATGAAGAGTTCAATCGGAAACTCATTTTTGTCAAGGGCTGAGTAGGTTACGTCAAGGAGACTAATGATTGCATCATTGGTGCTCTTTTGGGACCGGAAGCCAAACTGGCAGGGGCTGAGTATGTCGAATTTTACGAGGTAGGAATAGAGCTGTTTGTAGATAATTTTTTCAAATATTTTTGATAGAATGGGTAGATTTGATATTGGTCTATAATTGTTTATGTCCGCCAACCAACATCTTAGTACACGAAATAAGTCACCTTTCATGTTCAACTCACCGAGGACTGAGCCTAAGTTGAATAAAGAGGGGGGGGGGGATGGTCTCTAGTTGACAGGCAGAGTCACCCTCCGTCCGGCCGAGAGCCTATTTCGGCTGCTGTCTTCTGCCCTACTCTGCTGTGCTGTCTCTGTTATCCTATTACCTATCCCTCTCGAATCTACAACTCCCCGAGTATTTATTTGGGGACCAACTAGCTAACTCAGCCCACAAATACATAGCCCCAGGCCCTCTACCAAGCCACTCCTTAAACGTCGGCTTGTTTGACGGAACTACTTTGCTATCAGGCTACAATTATCAGATTAGCAGAAGCAAGGTGAAATTCGCACGAGCTGACCTCAGGTCGACTTGAGGTCATTAACACTTAGAGGTGTGAGTTTCTTAATTCCTAGGGGCCGCCAACCTGGCGCCTCTCAAAACTTGTCTGTGACTCATGTACTCTATGTATATATTATATACAAACTAAACAAAGCACCTTTACGGTGTTACATGATCACAAATGTCATATCATTAATGCAAACACTCAAACGACAAGGCCGACGGGTACTTATCAATTGGGTGGCAAGTCATGTGGGAATAATAGGAAATGAAATTGCAGACGATGCTGCAAAACTTGCAACTAAGAGAAGACATGTAGACATTTACATACCACAGAGTCTATCACAGATTAAGAAAGTAATTAGAAACAGTAACGCAAACGATGTACAGTGACCACAAAACAGCAGTTGCAACATCAGGATCTGCGGGTTGGTACAAGAATTCAACCAACTACGAACCACTTAGTTTGATAAAAGGGAGCAGTACAACAGGAGAAGTACACTTAATCGCATCAGGCTTGGATACCCATGTGCATGGAAATAGGTTTACAGGTTCCGGAAGGTGAGAGGAAATGTCAACACTGTGGAGAAATGCCCGACAGACCACTGGAACATTATTTAACACAGTGCACAGTTGCAAACCCATTAAGATGTCAACTTAGATTCAACAGAGCAGAAGTTGTTAAACACGTGGGACAAAATCTTACTGAAGCGACCATACCTTACCTAGTAAATATCTTTTTGATATCCCCAGAGTTAAACTTAATCTGTGTAAACACACTATGCAAATAAAGGGACCCAGTTTATGGAACTCACTCCCTATTGAATTGAAAAGCTGTCCAACTTTTACATCATTCAAAATCAATACTAAAAAGTACCTAATTTCATCTTCATAGTTTTTCACCTTTTGCCTTAAAATTGCACAGTATCTATTGCTACCCAATCTCCCAACCTTTATGTTCCCAATTTGAACATCTTTACCATTGTGATCATTGCTGTCTTATATGTGCTGCCAATCTGCTGTATGGTGTTTATTAATCTTTTTTTATCTGTATCTATTGCTACCCAGTCTCCCAATCTTTATGTACCCAATCTGAGCATCTTTAGCAATTGTGATCATTGCTGTCTTATATGAGCTGTCACTCTGCTGTATGGTGTCTATTAATCTTGTTTAAATTACCAATCAAGCTGTCAATGTAATCAATCAGAGCTTTAATATAACAATGTGCTTTAATACACTTACTAAGCTCTCTCATCTCATTTTTCTCTTGCAATGTATTTGTTATCATTTATCAATTCTGATAGAAATTACCTACTTAATATTATCTGTTAGATTAAGGACCTGCCTGAAACGCTGCGCGTACTAGTGGCTTTACAAGATTGGGTTTGTGAGAATACATTGAATAGTACACTATTTACAATGTACCTTCTTGTATATAAATAAATAAAATAAATAAATACGAGTCATAAACACTCATACTCCGCCCAAGTAAAACAAACACGCAACGCTCAGTGGGCCAGCCAGAGGCTAAGGGCCCGCGCAGGAATATCCTTGCAAAAATAAACTCATGTACTAAAGTGCCCCAAACTAACCTAGCCCAGGACCCACGAATAGAAAAAGGAACATGTCAATTTTGTGAGCCGCTGCAGGAGTAGGAACAGTAGGAGCAGGAACAGCGGGAACAGGAATAGCAGTAACAACGGGATCAGGAGCAGGAACAGCTGGAGCAGCAACAGCGGGAGCAGGAACAGAAACATAAAACTATTGGGTATAACTTACGTAATATCAAAAGATATATATATACAGTATATATATAAATATGAAAGATATGTCCTAGCGTGATCATATACAAATCTAATGTCCTGTCCAATATATCTATGTAATAGACGATAAATCGCCACTAATCTATTCAGTTTCCAGTTTAAAATATATTTCTACATATTTTTGTGACTAATTTTACGCAATTTCCGAATTCAAATATGTTACGGCCCTACTGGGACGCAACCGCGTTCTTCTCTGATGGTAGTAGAGTTTTGGGTATCCGGCCCAAAGTTAGTAGAGGCTTTCAAGGGGTGAGCTCCGTAATACAAATGAAAACAATAGGGGAGGTATACAAGCACACTAAATTATAAGAATTTTCCTTCGTTATTATATTTGCCACCACCATATATATATATAAAACAAGTGCCACACAGGGATTATAACTACACTTATATACAGTTCCGTCTTCTTCCGAAGACACTGGATATTCGGCAATGCTCAATCTGGGAAGCCTGGTTCCTTCTTCCGTGGCCCATGATGAATTCACGCTGGCTACCCCGAATCTACCCAGGCCACAGGTCAGCCAAATCACAGTCCCACTGGGAGCTTCGTCGTGGAGGCCTTCAACCACAATCCAGCCTGTAGCTGGCAGGTACCGATCAGCTCCGCTGTGTAGGCCACTCCACGACCGATATTTAGGGTTGTGTGCCCTAGCCAGGAGCCTCGTGTGACTCACTGGTCACTCTCCTCATACAGCACCCCAGTGGGTGGTCTCTTCCACCAGCCAACCCCGGATAAGGCGATTCCCGACACTGCCACGCCTCAGGCAGGCTATTACTCTCAACAGAGTTCGTCCGGGGGTGACTCACAGCTCCTTCAGCAGACTGGTGAAGAGACCTTGGCTGCCTTGGGTAGACTGGTCCATCATCCAATACAGCAGTCCCAGGTCGACTCTGCAATCAGATACGTCATTAGTACTGGGAATACTACCTGGGGCCACTAGGAAACATCACTTACTAGCTTAGACAGAAACGTCCACCTATTTGCTCCATAGATGGCGTTCACTGTCTACGCGCCACCTCACCAGAGGTCAGCAGCGGCTACGTCATGAGCCGGCTAAGACAGGCATCCAGCACCTGTGGCTGGTATATCCCGTCCTCACTAGATGGCGTTGTCCATGTTGTGGGGTTTTCGGCTGGCGAATCACAGATGGCGCTAACTTCATGGCTTCATGCTCGGACGAAGATTTTGGTTCGTAACAAAATATTGCAACTATTCATAGCTTGAAAAGTTCGTCAAATACCATAAAACGTTATTCTGTTATTTCAAAAAATATACCTATTAATCAAACTACAGTGTAGGGATCTATAATGTAAGAACTCTTGTATATATGAAAAAAAATGTATGGTGCATTACGAGAATTTCTTAAAATACCCAACTAACATAGATCCTTGTTACAGACGGAAAGATCAGAGTTAAATTGTAGTTTAGTCCATTTATCATGCATTCCATACCCATCCTGTGGGCAGTAGTGGACACCATACCCATAATGTGGGCAGTAGTGGACTCCATACCCATAATGTGGGCAGTAGTGGACTCCATACCCATCCTATGGGCGGTAGTGGGCCCCCATACCCATTATATGAGCGGTAGTGGACCATATACCCATCCTATGGGCGGTAGTGAACCCCATACCCATTCTATGGACGGTAGTGGACCCCATACCCATCCTATGGGCGGTAGTGAACCCCATACCCATTCTATGGACGGTAGTGGACCCCATACCTATTCTATGGGCGGTAGTGAACCCCATACCCTTCCTATGGGCGGTAGTGGATCCCATACCTATCCTATGGGCAGTAGTGAGCCCCATACCCATTCTATGGGCGATAGTGGACCCCATACCCATTCTATGGGCGGTAGTGTACCCCATACCCATTCTATGGGCGGTATTGGACCCCATACCCATCCTATGGGCAGCAGTGGGCCCCCATACCCATTCTTTGGGCGGTAGTGGGCCCCATACCCATTCTATGGGTGGTAGTGGACCCCATACCCATTCTATGGGCGGTAGTGGACCCCATACCCATTCTATGGGCGGTAGTGGACCCCATACCCATCCTATGGGCAGTAGTGGGACCCATACTCATTCTATGGGCAGTAGTGGGCCCCATACCCATTCTATGGGCGGTAGTGGACCCCATACCCATTCTATGGGTGGTAGTGGACCCCATACCCATTCTATGGATGGTAGTGGACTGCATACCATAACAGTTTCCATGGAGTAGTGGTTAAGACAATCGCCTGGCATTTCGCGATCGCTTTGTCCTGGGTTCGTATCCTGGCCGGGGAGGTGTCAATTCTTAACTGTAGCCTCTGTTTACCCAACAGTAAAAAGGGTTGCTTTCGGCAGGCTCGAATTCCGGGAATATAGGATTAAGGACCTGCCCGGGACGCTACGCGTGCTAGCGGCTGTACACGAAAGTAAGAACTCTTGTATAAATAAATAAGCAAATAAATAAAAAATACCCATCCTGTGGGCAGTAGACCTTTGAGCTTGGGTACCTGTGAGCCTGTGTACCTGTGAACCTGTGAGACTTTGTAACTGTGGGACTGTGTACTTGTGAGTCTGTGTAACTGTGAGTCTGTGTACCTGTGAGTCTGTGTACCTATGTACCTGTGAGTCTTTGTAACTGAGTCTATACAACTGTCTGTCTGTGTACGTGTGAGTCTGTGTACCTATGAGTCTGCGAACCTGTGAGTCTGTGTACCTGTGGGTCTGTACTCACCTCACCTAATTGTACTCACCTAATTGTGCTTGCGGGGTTGAGCTCTGGCTCTTTGGTCCCGTCTCTCAACTGTCAATCAACTGGTGTACAGATTCCTGAGCCTACTGGGCTCTATCATATCTACATTTGAAACTGTGTATGGAGTCAGCCTCCACCACATCACTTCCTAGTGCATTCCATTTATTAACTACTCAGACACTGAAATTTTTCTTTCTAACGTCTCTGTGGCTTATCTGGGTACTAAGTTTCCACCTGTGTCCCCTTGTTCGTGTCCCACCCGTGCTGAAGAGTTTGTCTTTGTCCACCCTGTCAATTCCCCTGAGAATTTTGTAGGTGGTTATCATGTCTCCCCTTACTCTTCTGTTTTCCAGGGATTTGAGGTTCAGCTCCTTTAGCCTTTCCTCGTACCCCATACCTCTCAGTTCCGGGACGAGCCTGGTGGCATACAGCTGAATCTTCTTTAACTTTGTCTTGTGTTTAACTAAGTATGGACTCCAAGCTGGCGCTGCATATTCCAGGATTGGTCTGACATAAGTGGTATACATGGTCCGGAACGATTCCTTACACAAGTTTCTAAAAGCAGTTCTTATGTTGGCCAGTCTTGCATATGCCCCTGATGATATCCTTTTGATGTGGGCCTCTGGGGATAGGTAGGGTGTGATATCAACCCTCAGATCTTTCTCTTATTTGACTTTTGCAGGATTTCACCTCCCAGATAGTACCTTGTGTTCAGCCTCTTGCTCCCTTCATCTAATTTCATTACCTTAAACTTTCCTGAGTCGAACTTTAGCAGCCATTTTCTAGACCATTCCTCCATTTTGTCCAGGTCATCTTGTAGTCTTTGTCTATCTTCATCCGTCTTCATTCTTCTCATAATTTTTGTATCATCAGCAAACATTGAGAGGAACGAATCTATACCCTCCGGAAGATCGTTTATATATATTAGAAACAGGATGGGTAAAAGTACTGAGCCCTGTGGACTCCGCTGGTGACATCTCGCCACTCTGATGTCTCCCCCCTCACCGTTACTCGCTGTTTCCTGTTGCTTAAGTACTCCCTTATCCACTGGAGCACCTTCCCTTTTACTCCTGCCTGTTGCTCCAACTTTTTAACAGCCTTTTATGGGGTACTGTGTCAAAGGCTTTCTGGCAATCCAGGAAAATGCAGTCGGCCCACCCTTCTCTTTCCTGCCTAATTTTTGTTGCCTGGTCATAGAATTCTATTAAACCTGTGAGGCACAATTTACCATCTCTGAACCCATGTTGGTGGTGTGTTACAAAGTAATTTCCCTCCAGATGCTCTACGAGCCTTTTCCTCACGATCTTCTCTATCAACATGCATGGTATACAAGTTAGGGAAACTGCCCTGTAGTTCAGTGCCTCTTGCCTATCACCCTTCTTGTATATTGGGACTACGTTAGTTGTCTTCCAACTTTCTGGTAAGTCTCCTGTTTCCAGTGACCTGTTATACACCATAGGGAGTGGCACACTTAGTGCTTCTGCACCTTCCTTTAGTATCCATGGTGAGATTCTGTCAGGCCCAACAGTCTTTGTCACATCCAGCTCCAGCAGACCCCTTTTGACCTCATCACTGATGAGGTCAAATTCCTCCAAGGTTGCTTGGTTTGCCTCCTCCTCATTTAGTGCAGGGGCTTCTCCTTGTTCTATTGTGAAGACCTCCTGGAATCTCTTGTTGAGTTCTTCACACACCTTGTCATTCTCTGTGTATCTGTTCTCCCCTTTTTTCAATTTCATCACTTGTTCCTTCACTGCTGTTTTCCTCCTAATGTGGCTGTGGAGCAGCTTTGGTTGGGTCTTGGCTTTACTCGCTATGTCATTTTCAAACTGTCTCTCTGCTTCCCTCCTCACTCTCTCTAGGTAACTTAATGACCTTATCATAATGTGCACCAGAAGCTTCACAAAACCACTTCACTTTTCTCTCTACTGTGGTTCCCAGAGGAAAATCTAACCGCACATGTCTGGCAGCAGCCGAATTTGGTGGGTTTGATCGTGCCCTTCTCAACTGCTTACGGCGCTGACTTTTACTCATTTGCACCGTGAATCCCTCATCATCTGCACCGCCTTCTGATGTGTCGTGGGGGACCACTGAGGAGGTGGCACCATCATTAGAAAACAATTGACGAGCGTGATAGTGCTTTTGTAAATGTGTTGCTAAACAAAGAGTATGCAGGCATTAAGATGAAAAATGCAGCACCTAGGCGTCCAAAAGTAAGCATTGTCATATTCAATGTTAATAAACTCATTAAGCCTGAATATCTTTATGATGAAAATATTGTAAAGTCAAAACGTCAGAGAAATGGACTCATAGCTGCCACATGGAAAGGTGCCACGCCTATACCGGACAGAATTTACTCTAGAGCAGCTTTAGGTCGGCACTATAACATTGCCCTCTACAACCCTCCCCCTCGTAGGTGTTATAAGTGTCAACGATGGGGACGTCACGTAGCCAGGTACTGCACAAGCAAAAACTTTTTTTGTGCCGTGTGTGGTGAACCTCATAAATCTGAGGTGTGTTTTAAACTCATAAAGGAACTGCAGTCAGTAAGTGAAAAATGCATAAACTGTGGCAGGAGCGGTGTTCAAGCCTGGCACCTTGACTGTGTCAAGCGACCAGCTGCTTACGGCCAGGTGCCCGGCCCCGCCCACCCGGGAGGACGGTTGCCAGGTACAGCTGCCGGCTCTAATTCCTGTGCAGAGCCACCAGGACGTAGTGTTCGTAGCAGCTGGATACCAAATACTTCACCATCTGCCAAGCACCAAGTGCACCACGGGGCCAGACGACAGGTGTCTGTTCAACCTGCACCTGCCCGTCAGGTGCCAGGAACCTGCTGCCTCCCGGAGGTGTTGACACAACACTCGCCATACCCTTCACACCACCATGAAGAGCAGTTGCCAAATGCTGCCATCAGTCCCACTCGCTGCTCAGAGCCATCTGGAGGTGATGTTCGCTCATGCTGGCTGCCAAACTCACCACCTTTAAATTACGAAGTGCACAAGGGGACCGGTGCCAGACCGAAGACTCGTGCCATCATCCCAGCTCCCCCACAAGAACCAGGTGCTGCATCTTCTGCCAGTGGTGGGCCTTCCCCTGATGTAGAGTGGCCACTTCCTGGTTCTGGGATAATGTCACCTACTGTGAGACCACCACCCACAGCTGGACCCCACAGTCAACTGGAAGTGGGGGATAAAGGACTGGATCAAAATGAGACAGATCGCAACCTCAGCCTCCCTACCACCTCGCCCTTGGGTCACTCCACTGTTCAAGCAGTGGTTGCCCTTCGTGACCGGTTGCAGGAACACCAGCAGCAGTCACAGCAGCAAACGGAGCGGCTGCAAGAGCAACTACAACATGAGAAAAAATCCACCAGCGATATTTCGATGATGCTCACGCGTTTGAGGGGACTTGTAAGCAATGACTGCCAAACTCCCCCTTCCACCCCTGAACCCTCCAAACATGTGTTCGCTTGCCTATCAGGGGAAACTTCTAGTGATCTGGAAACCTTGTGTAGTGGAACCCTTCCACGCAAGTTAACTGCCAAAGTTGTGCTAAAGTATGTTCAAAACGACTCTATAGCTGGAAATGACAGACAAATTGTACTAGATCATTGGATGCAAATGTGTAACATTGGTAATAAACTAAGAAATGTTCCTGGACTTATACTTTAGTGCAATAGATAATATGTATATAGATAATGAATATTAAGTGAACTAATAATATCAATATATAATGCTGACTTTAAATGCACAATTAACTAAGTTATCCGTCCTAAGCTGGAACATTGCATCCCTCAAAAAAAGGTTCTCAGATTTACATCACAAAGTAACAACTGAACACATCGATATTGTATGTCTCCAGGAGTGCAGAGTTCCCGCAAGATCCTCACCCCCGAAATTGCCCTCATTTGTTTCTTACAACCTCAGATCCAGTAACTCTTACATTCTATACATCAAACAATCCCTACCCCATCAACTTCTGCCAGAAAAACAAACTGCCGGTCAACAATATCATGGAGTGAGGATCTATGTGGCCAACTCTGTCCTCAATGTATTTAATCTATATGCTCCAGCAGGTAAGTTAAATTATATTGATCTTCCGGCCTGCGCTCAAGCAGAGCCAACCATCATTCTTGGTGACTACAATGCTAGACACAAGGACATTGGTGGCTCTCGCTTCAGTAACGGTAACCAACTGCTGTCGCTACTAAATAGTCACCAAGATGTGCATATTGTGTTTACTAGTTGTGTTTTTACGGGGGTTGAGCTTTGCTCTTTCGGCCCGCCTCTCAACTGTCAATCAACTGTTTACTAACTACTTTTTTTTTTCACACCACACACACACACCCCCCAGGAAGCAGCCCGTGACAGCTGACTAACTCCCAGGTACCTATTTACTGCTAGGTAACAGGGGCATTCAGGGTGAAAGAAACTTTGCCCATTTGTTTCTGCCTCGTGCGGGAATCGAACCCGCGCCACAGAATTACGAATCTTGCGCGCTATCCACCAGGCTACGAGGCCCCCTTCCCCCCCCCCTTCCTTCACCCCCCTTGTGGGTGACCTTGAACCCACGCATATTTGTGCAGGCATTCTAGACCTCTGTGTTGGTTTCAACGTCTCTCACGTCTGGTGCACATCATCTATTGTAACAGATTTGTTGTCAGATCATCACCCTAGATTGACTACTCTATGTATAGGAAATACCATCCTGCCCGGTGGGACTTTCAAACGCAAACGGCTCAGTGTTCCTCCTGCTCGACGTGAAGACTTTGTTGCTCATGTGTCAGAGTGGGAGAGCACTTATGATCCCTCCACAGTCCAGACATTTAACGACGGTCTAGTACAGAGCATTCAGATGTTTGCTGACCCTTTAGGTCGGCCCCCTGCACCATCCAATAGTCGGAACGATATGAAAGGTAATAAACGCCATGCCTATTACAATGACCCCAAACTGCGTACTTTGAAACGCACTGCCAGACGAGTTGGGCTTGCATATAGGGAAACACGTACGCCAGCAATGCTCAAGCTCTTTCAGAAAGCCCTAGCCAAGGCGAGGGAGCGCATGACAGAGCTCAGGCAAGATAACTGGGAAACTTTTGTTAACAGTCTCAACTCTCACACCCCCCTCAGCCAGGCATGGAAGGATATTAAAAGAATTAAAGGCGATAAGATCGGCCAAGTAGCACACCCTCACCCTCTACACAGAGCAAACGAGTTAGTCGATGCTTGGGCAACCACGTCTAGCTTCAATAATCTTCCCCCAGACATACAGTTCAGATTAAATGCTGGTTACGGAGATCGAGAAAGGCTCGTTGACTTCATGCTCCACAAGGAAGATGAATGCAACGTACCATTTACTGAGTTTGAATTACTCGCGGCCCTAAACAAAGGCAAAGCCACATCCCCCGGTGAAGATGGTATCACTTATGACATATTGCGTCTGCTCCCTTTAGTACCAGGAAATCCCCTGCTCGAGCTGTAAAATATGAGCTATGTTACTGGGGAGCTTCCTATCTCTTGGACCAACAGTATAATCATTCCAATTCCCAAGCCAAATCAAGAGAATGCTTTCCACCCAATTTCCCTTACTAGCTGCATTTGCAAAACATTCGAGAGAATGGTCCTAAACCGTCTCCTCCATAGAATAAGAACCATGCTATCCCCCCAGATATATGGCTTCATGCATGAAAGGAGTGTGCATCATTGCATCACCACCTTTCTTACCCTGCACACTGAAAAGTCATATACCACCTTCCTAGATCTTAAGTCTGCCTTTGATATTGCAAATAGACATGTTATCTTGAGTGAGCTTGCAAGAATGAATATTGGTGGTCAGCTTCTTTGTTGGATCAGGGGTTACTTATCCAACAGGAAGTCATCTGTATTTTTCCAGGGGCATAGAAGTGTAACAAGAAACTTTGAACTAGGCACCCCGCAGGGTGGTGTCCTCAGTCCTACCTTATTTAATATCTTAATAAATACGCTGTTAAACTCTATACCGAGCAAACCCAACGTCCACATCATTAGCTATGCAGATGATATAATGATACACACCACTGGGTATGCTAACACGCAGAACACTCTTAACTCTGTATTAGACTCATGTCAGGTCCTAGGTCTAATTATCTCAGCAGAGAAAACAAAGATACTAAATCGGCGCCCACCCAGGCAGGGAGGAGCTGTTCGCAAGATGCAACTGTCTGATGGCTCCCAGCTTGACTATGTAAACAGATTCAAATACCTTGGCCTTGAGGTGCCACTGTATGGTCTTGTTGTATTCAGACTCTGTCGTCAGTTTCAAGAGAGGCTCCGAGCTCTCAAGGCTGTTGCAGGTTATCACTCAGGCTATGGTGCCAATGTCAGAATTGTCAAAATGATGTAGTTTGCATACATGAGATCTTTAGTGGATTATGCTGCACCTCTGCTTGTTTTGATGCCTGAAAGAAAGCTTGGAGGGCTTGAAAAATTGCAGAACGAAGCCTTGAGGATAATCCTTGTGTGCCCTCGTACCGCAAAGATACTTAATATGAGAAAGGAACTTAATATTCTGAGCGTTGTTGATCGTGTTACTGAAATTAACTGTCAAATTGGTATAAAAATGCTTAGGCTAACTCATCCTAATCCTTGCACAGAAGCCCTCCAGAATTTCTTTATTGAAGATCAGCATTGTTCCAAATGGATAACAAAAACTGGAACTCAACTCAGAATGTATGGGGTTCATGATTTGTACCAAGAGAAACAACAACGGCACTTTCCTGCACCGTGGGAAGTTACACCCTTTCCAGTTTTAATCCCTCCCTTTCCACCCAAGAAGCAAATTAGAGATCAGCCCAAGCTTCGTCTTGAGGCAAAGCTCAACGCCTTAAGACATATTGATGCTCTGTCCACAGAGCATTCTCTCTCTCTCAAAGTATATACACTGATGATTCCCTACACCGCACCACGGGTGCAGCTGGAAGTGCAGTTGTCCTGACAATGGGCGATGGCCTGTACTTTGAGTGGGGAGTCCGTATAAACAACTGGGCCTCTACCCTTCAGACTGAACTATTTGCCTTGATCCTTGCACTGAAATGTGTACAAGTCTCCAAACTTGATACATTAATTGTAAGTGACTCCTTATCATCCTTAAATGCTCTCAACTCTTTAAGACATAACTGTAACATGCTCGTGTCCGAAGCTAGACACAAATACAACAAAATTATTAAGGATGGTAACAGAGTCCATTTCATGTGGTCTCCATCTCATGTTGGCCTCCGAATACATGATAGAGCTGATAAGTTAGCCAAAGAATCTGCCTTTAAAGGAGCCGTTGAGTGTAACCTTGGATTGTCAATGAGCAATCTGAGAGCAGCAGTACACCAAGAACTTCAACAAGATCTTGTAGATCTGAGGCAAAGTGAAATTGACACCAGTAATTCCATCTGTCATCATACTATCATGCAAGAGGAGCCACACATCTATGGATCATCCGATAAAATCCGCAGACTTCTAGATGTTACTACTGCTCGGCTTAGACTCGGTTACAAGTATCTCTGGGAATTCTCATTATCTGCTGATGTAGACCTGACCAAATGTCAACTGTGTCAACAAAATTATTCGCACACCCTCCGTCACTATGTGATGGAGTGCGAAAAGATACATGAATTTAGAGACAATTCTATAACCAATGTTCCAGCGATGAGTCAATATTTCATTCAAAATGATCTGCTACCAGAAATTTTAGCTAAATATCCCCAGTTTGCTAACTGTAGGTAGTAACTAAGTGATTGTAACCTATCCACCGCTGCCCACTGGATGGGGGGCGGTGTGCCGAACAAACATGGAAATTGTGACACTAGCTCTCCACATATGTCAGTTGCTTAATTTAGAACCTGTACTTGAGGTTGATCTCGAACCCATTGTTGATGTAATGACTTATATTGAATTTTGTAACTAGCTCGTCAAGATTGTAACTTGCTTAGCTAAACGAATTGTGGGGTTCAGTCCCTGAGCCCATTATGTGCCTCTGTAACCCTTTCCACTACCGCCCACAAGATGGGTATGGGGTGCATAATAAATGAACTAAACTAAACTCCTCACTCTGATGCACTCATTTCTGGCCCTCTGGTATCTCACCCTATTTTCCGGTGTTTTGCTATTTCTGTAGTTTCTCCGTGTTCTTTTACTCAGTTGCTTCGCTACCTTACATTCCTGGTGGAACCATGGGTTTTTCTGTTGTTTTTCGTTTTTCTCCTTTTGGACGGGGATAAACCTGTCTGCAGCTTCCTGGCACTTCTGAGTGACAAAATCTATCATGCCCTGCACGTTCTTGTCTCTAAGTTCTGTTTCCCATGGTATTTCCCTGAGGAAATTCCTCATCTCGTCTTATTTTCCTCTTCGGTAATTAAGTCTTTTCCCCTCCGTTCCCATCCTTGGATAGGTTATCCCTACCTCCACTAAGTACTAAGTCAGTACACTGTGGTCACTCATTCCGATATGGGGCTTCAACTTTGCCTTCCCTTATTTCTGACTCATTCAGGGTGAATATCAAGTCGAGTCTAGCTGGTTCATCATTGCCTCTCACTCTTGTGGGTTCCTTGACATGCTGGCTCAGAAAATTCCTTGTTGCCACTTGTTGCCGTACACAGACTCTGTGTACCTGTGAGTCTGTGTAACTGTGAGTCTGTGTACCTGTGAGTCTGTGTACCTGTGAGTTTGTGTAGTTGTGAGTCTGTGCACCTGTGAGTCTGTGTACCTGTGCACCTGTGAGTCTGTGCACCTGTGAGTCTGTGCACCTGTGAGTCTTTGCACCTGTGAGTGTGTACCTGTGAGTCTGTGCACCTGTGAGTCTGTGCACCTGTGAGTCTGTGCACCTGTGAGTCTGTGCATCTGTGTATGTGATCACGATTGCCAGAATTAATGACCTTCTTCATATCCATATATCTTTATGCAAAACAGGTATTTACATTTTTCTTTTTAATAAACTTTTCGGTATGTGAATAATAGTTGTTATAAGTATAAATTAATCACTGAGAGAGAGATATATTGACACCAATATATACCAAAATATTAGCTATTTATCTTAAGGGGGCATCTGGTTGGTTATAGAAAAGTTGTTCAATGTCAACCAATATTTTTTGACAAGTTGTATATGAAAAGAGCTGGAATTATCCCAAGGTTCAGTAATGCAGCGTAAATAGAAGGGGCCATTTTTTTCCGAAGATTTTTATACATTTTCAAGTCCGAATTAATAAACACACGTTTCAGATATAATTATTCTATGACACTTTTCTGGCACATTAGCATTTAATAAAGGATTGCAAGATAGATAATTTCCAAAACATCTTTAGTTTTCCTAATACAAATTTTCAAAGTTCCCCCCAAAAATTATGCAAATATGTCATGTTTATGGCTATTATAAAACCAATAAATAAACTTAGAGAAAAAATAAATTTTCCATTCTTAGAGACATGCACTCTACATTTCATGTAAATTGTGAATAAAAAAATTTTTGAATAAAAAATGAAAATGTTATTTGAATGTTTATGTTACTTGAAAATAAATACGAAAATAATAAAGTCTAAGGCTCTAAAATCTGTGGCTGAGGTTGACATCAACCAATTTTCTCCAAAATTGGCACCCTTACAGATAGGCTTATGTGCAGTCAGGTGTGTAAGTTTAATGTAAATCGTCTGATAAAAAAAAAAAAAATTGGGAAAAAAAAAAATTAACTTAATTTTTTTTTCCAATAAAACTATTTATAATATTTTTTTAATATATGCTATTGTGATAGCAAAGAGTCATAGCTATGATTTCAGTTGACACTGTTTGATAAACGTTTTTGACCATTTTGGTATTATTTTGACACCTACTTCAATATTTTTTTGTCCCTTCCTATTTATGCTACAATGCTGAGACTTGGGCCAGATGAAACTCTTTTCATGTACAACTCGTCAAAAAAGTTTGATTGAAATCGAACGAGTTTTCATTTATTGCATATTTGGGGCAAATTGGAACAAGATGCCTCCTTAATGTATGCATCACGAACCCACTCAAAACCTGGAATATTATTCAAGTGGCAAAGATATAAAAAAAAATTTCAGAGAGACATCTTCAGTTGTACATCATTAACATCTGAAGAAACGCTGCGCGTACTAGTGGCTTTACAACATTGTAAATACTATGCTGTTTATTCTTACAAACCCAATGTATCTTCTTGTATATAAATAAATAAATAAATAAATAAATAAATAAATAAGAACAGCCTGAGAGAAAGGCCCTCTGAGCTCACGCCTCATGTTATAGGAGCCTAACTTTCTGGAGGATTGAAATTGCTTGCCCAAAAGCGATTTCTTTGTGTGAAAGATTCCTAATATCAAGTATCCAGCTCGGGACTCCCAAGTTTTCCGCTGCTATGTGTTTTATTTTATCTTGTACATTTGTCAGACTATTATGTGAAGGGCCTGTGTACCCAGGCCGGCATGTCAACAGTTTTTTTTCTACCACAGACGTGGCCACACATTTACAATGCTAACCAGCATATATACATTTTCTTCTGTCCTCCATGGACAGGGTTAGAGATGTGTTAAACATATAGTTCAGGGGTTTATTGAACAATCAACTACAGAAGGTGATTCGGTGCTTTTAAAATGCTAAGCTAACCTACATACGTAAATGCATAGATACATGTCAGCAGTGCTAGAGTGACCGCTGGTAAGCGAATGCCTGAAAAATGAGCTAATGCTGTTAACTGGATGATTATTTATTTTATGACAAGAAATCATTCGTCTGGGAATTATTTCTTCTGGTATGGGTGAGGGCACCAGGCAAGGCGGCAATTTAAAATAAGTGCGAGAATGGTCAAGTCCTAATATACGCGTTGAACAGAATAATAATAATAATGATAATAGTAATAATAATAATAATAATAATAATAATTTTTATCGGGGATAGGGAAGCTTGTGTATATATAATTTAGGCTTCTCTCGGGGTCTCCAGCGAGGTGGAACTGTATAGACCCCCTCCCCCCATCCCATCTAGGAAGCAACCCCATAGTAGTTTACTGCCTCTCTGGTACCTATTTACTGCTAGGTGAACAGAGCATTAGGCGAAATGAAACATGTCCAACCAATTCTGTCACGCCCAAGGGATCGATCCCAGGATCCTCAGCTGTGAGTCGAGAACGTAACCTTTGCACATTTTAGCTCACCTAGGTCACCACCTTATTGGTCAACTATACAAACTAAGACATTAATTCCCAATAACAACTTGAAAACAACCAAAAATGATATAAGCGGGCTCATTGAGGATATAATATCACCCAGATGCTTCTTACTAACCTTTACTGGGATTTCTCACTCCAGTTGATACTCTAGTTATGTTACCACATATAAAAGACGCTGTCAATCAATTTATGTAAATATGTGAAACACTTTTATTTTGGCTTTTAATTATTTTAGACAGCATGGATGAGTAAATCTTTGCCTCCAGATTTCTAGCTCCTGCCATTGCTAGGCAGGAGCTAGAAATTGTTCAAGTTCAAATCACTTGAACTCAAAATCTTTCCGGATATTCTAAAAAAAAAAGCGAGAAACCCCAGTCCACAAATGTGGTGAGCTCACTGATGTCAACAATTACAGACCTATCTCAATTCTGCCAAACTTGTCAAAAATATTTGAAAGCTAATCTACACGCAGCTTTACTCATATCTAGCCAAACTCAATATACTTAGCTCTTGCCAATATATTGTTTCAGACCCAATAAAAGCACTAACGATGCACTTATTAATATGATTAACTTGATACATGCAGCTCTTGATAAAAATGAGTTCCCTGTTGGATTATTTGTGGACCTACGTAAGGCTTTTGACACTGTCAACCACCAAAACCTTCTTCTTAAATTATATCATTATGGAGTTAGAGGTCACTCCCTGCAATACCTTCAGTCTTACCTTACTGACAGGCTCCAGTATGTTTCTGTGAATAATTTCATTTCTCCTACACTATCCGTAAACATTGGTGTTCCACACGGCAGCATACTTGGCCCTCTCCTCTTTCTCATCTACATTAATGACCTTCCAAACGCCTCCCAACACCTCAAACCAATCTTATTTGTTGATGACACAACTTTCATTTTCTCCAGTCCTGACCCTCCTGCTCTAAATGTCACTGAATACTGAACTAAATAAAGTCCATCTTTGGCTAACTGCTAACAAACTAACCCTTAACATTGACAAAACTTTCTATAATTTGTTTGGTAATAAATCCTCAAATGAAATTAATCTAAGAATAAACAATATACAAATCAGTAGTAAAGTTGAAGGTAAATTCCTTGATATCCTCATCGATAATAAGCTGAATTTCCAGAGACATTCTAAATATAGCAAAAAAAGTTTCGAAAACTGTTGGCATTCTTTCTAAGATCAGATACTATGTACCTCGCCCTGCCCTGGTGACGCTCTATTAGATATTCACATCTAAGTGTCTCACATATTTACATAAATTGATTCACAGCGTCCTTGATGTATGGTAACATTACTGTAGTATCACCTAAGTATAAATCACTAACTTGAGCACTTAGTCTACACGACACTGGATAATGATATACATCAAATAATAAGCAACGAACCATAGCTCTTTCTTTCACTCAGTTTCTACTACAGAACTCAAATATGGTTTTAGGAAGAGTTACAAATGGAATAATAATTTAATAGGTTCTGCAACACTTATAATTACTCTCACTCGAAGACTAAGACATCTGTCTCCAGTCATCGTTCCTGCTCTAATAAATATGATTTTGTAGAGAAAATTATGAAAAGTTAAGATCATGAAAATGTGAAAACCAAAATTTGCATAGATTTGATACAATTATTTGCTTTTACTCGTAAGAAGTGTAAAATTTTGCATTAAAAGTGTGTGTAGTGTCCAGTCCCGTGTTAAACATTACAAAACACAACCAAACGTAGCTAATAAAGCAAAAGTGTGAGACACTTTATGTTTGTTCCAAAATGTTCTTCAACAAGTAACATAACTTTTGGAACTATGCTTTTTTTTATTCTAGTATTGTGTTTTATTATATTTGCGGCATTTTGCCTGAGAACATTAACGGTGGAGCACGAGCCAAAGTTGTGTATTGGTATATTACATCATCCACAGATTACCTGTCAGGTAGTATGGCTAGATAATTACCGCCCCGCCACGGACCACCTGCTGACGTCAGCTCACATGCAACACCAGAGAGTGTGTATATATATATGGGTCTAGCCCTGCCCAGGACTACAGTTCTCTCTTGACGCCTCCACCGCAGTACTGCAAGACGAACTGAAAGCACCAACGCCAGAGTCGAGACATCGAGGGGAGACTTCGCCAACAGCGTGATGATGCAGCGGGTCGTACAAGCGTGGGTGTTGGTGATGCTAGTGGTCGTCGCTGTTACCAGCCACCACAAGTCCTCGACCAAGGTATTTAAAATACAGTTTTTAGTCTCGTCTGTAAATGCGCTCGTACTCAAAAAAAATTTGGCCATAAATATAATTAATTTAGTATAAACTTTCTTTGTTGACATTTAAACACGAGCCTATGTTGTCACTATTGTTGTTTTCTTTGTCAGTCATTCAAAGTCTGATTCCTGCCACCCAGCTCACCAGAGTCTGGTCCCTGCCACCCAGCTCACCAGAGTCTGGTCCCTGCCACCCAGCTCACCAGAGTCTGGTCCCTGCCACCCAGCTCACCAGAGTCTGGTCCCTGCCACCCAGCTCACCAGAGTCTGGTCCCTGCCACCCAGCTCACCAGAGTCTGGTCTCTGCCACCCAGCTCACCAGAGTCTGGTCCCTGCCACCCAGCTCACAAGAGTCTGGTCCTGCCACCCAGCTCACCAGAGTCTGGTCCATGCCACCCAGCTCACCAGAGTCTGGTCCCTGCTACCCAGCTCACAAGAGTCTGGTCCCTGCCACCCAGCTCACAAGAGTCTGGTCCCTGCCACCCAGCTCACAAGAGTCTGATCCCTGCCACCCAGCTCACAAGAGTCTGGTCCCTGCCACCCAGCTCACCAGAGTCTGGTCCCTGCCACCCAGCTCACCAGAGTCTGGTCCCTGCCACCCAGCTCACAAGAGTCTGGTCCCTGCCACCCAGCTCACCAGAGTCTGGTCCCTGCCACCCAGCTCACCAGAGTCTGGTCCCTGCCACCCAGCTCACCAGAGTCTGGTCCCTGCCACCCAGCTCACAAGAGTCTGATCCCTATGCCACCCAGCTCACAAGAGTCTGGTCCCTGCCACCCAGCTCACAAGAGTCTGGTCCTGCCACCCAGCTCACAAGAGTCTGATCCCTATGCCACCCAGCTCACAAGAGTCTGGTCCCTGCCACCCAGCTCACAAGAGTCTGGTCCTGCCACCCAGCTCACAAGAGTCTGATCCCTATGCCACCCAGCTCACAAGAGTCTGGTCCCTGCCACCCAGCTCACAAGAGTCTGGTCCTGCCACCCAGCTCACCAGAGTCTGGTCCCTGCCACCCAGCTCACAAGAGTCTGGTCCCTGCCACCCAGCTCACAAGAGTCTGGTTCCTGCCACCCAGCTCACAAGAGTCTGGTCCCTGCCACCCAGCTCACAAGAGTCTGGTCCCTGCCACCCAGCTCACAAGAGTCTGGTCCCTGCCACTCAACTCACAAGAGTCTGGTTCCTGCCACCCAACTTAATGAAATATTTCAGGATGTCTTTACATTAGAACCAGCATGGAGACCAAGGTTGCAGGATGAAAGGCCACAGGAAATCCTGGATGGCATTGTAGACACGGCGGAAGAGGAGAAACACAACCTCTAGGTTATTCAAAGGCACTTGGTGTGACAATATCAATGGAGCTAGAGCACATCTCACCATGGCTGCCGAGGGAGGCTGCAAAAGGACTCTCTCACCCGTTGTTTAATATTCAGACCGTTTAATATTATGACCGTTGAGATAGGAAGTCTCCCAGATGCCTGGAAAAAGGTAAACATAGTCCCAGTAATAAAAAAAGGGGGATAGAAATAAGACACTAAACTACAGACCAGTGTTATTGACAAGTATTTCTTGTAAAGTGATTGAGAAAGTAATCAGGTCGAAAATGGTCGAGTATCTTGCGAGAATCGACTTTGTGGCAAAGAAATCCAACCCGTTCTCGCAAATTTAATAAGTCAATATTGACTTATTAAATATGTGCATAGGTGACATACTTAACATAATAGTTTCCCTTGAAAAGCTTCATAGAAAACACCGACCTTACCTAACCTACTTAGTATGTTAAGATAAGCATCTTATTGCTTCGTAATTACAATTATTACCTAACCTATACCTATAATAAGTTAAGTAACAATTGTAATTACGAAGCAATAAGATGCTTATTTTAACATACTAAGTAGGTTAGGTAAGGTCGGTGTTTTCTATGAAGCTTTTCAAGGGAAACTATTATGTTTAGTATGTCACCTATGCACGCAACTAATAAGTCAATATTGACTTATTAAATTTGCGAGAACGGGTTGAAGAAATCAGCATGGATTCAGAAATGGAAAGTCATGCTTGACAAAATTGATTCAGTTTTATGACAAGGTTACTAAAATAAGACAGGAAAGGGAAGGCTGGGTAGACAGTACCTTTTTCTAGACTGTCAAAAGGCATTTGACACTGTTCCTCACGAAAGACTGTTGTACAAGATGGAGAACCAAGCTAGGATAACTAACGAAAAGATGCCTGAATTTAGAGACAACACTATTACAAATGTTCACGAAATGTGTAAATATTTCAGTCAAAATTACCTACTACCAGAAATTTTAGCCAAATATTCTCAGTTTGCCAACCGTAGGTAGTGAATGTGGGCGATTGTAACCTTTCCTCCCCGCTGCCTACTGGATAGGGCGAGGTGTGGGGTGTGAGGGATAGGTAACTCAGTTATGAAACCAGCTCATCGCATATGTAAACTATTTAACTTTAGAGTCTATACTTGTGCGTCATTCTCGAACCCATTGTTGATATAATACAAATATACATTAAACCATGTATCTACCTGTAAACTTGGCCAATTAGGTTAATTGGCCAAGTTACCTAACACGTCGAGATTTCCTGAAATTATATATATTTCAAAAAAAATTATGAAATGATAGAACTTTCCATTATATTATATAAGATTTTATTTTTATATTTTGTTTTTATTTGTGCCCAGAGTCCCTTGCTTTACCCAGGTCTATGTGTCTGTCTCCCATCTATACATCCATCTATTCATCTATTTCTTCATCTATCCAACTGTCTATTTCCATTCACCTATTTATCCATCGATCTCTACATCTATCCATCAATCTATGCACCTATCCATCCATATATTCATCCATTTATCAATCTATCTGTCCATCCGTCTATCCATCCATTATATATCTATCCATCTATCAGTCTGTTCAAGCTTCTATCCCTGTCTGTGCATCTATCCATATACCTATCCATCAATCTCTATTCATCTAACTTTCTATACATCCATATATCTATCCGTTTATACATCCATTCATCTATCTATCTATCCATTCACTTACTTAACTATCTATCCATCCATCTCCATCCGTCTATCCATCCATCTATTCATCCAGCTACTCTTCTATCTTATCATCCATCTGTCTATCCGTTTATTCATCCATCTATCTACTGATCTGTCTATCCATCAATCTAATTCATCCAGATATTGACTGTCTTTATCTCTGTTTATATATATATATATATATATATATATATATATATATATATATATATATATATATATATATATATATATATATATATATATATATATATATATATATATATTTTGGTAGCAGTCTTTCCTGTAGACATATATTATTAAATATGACAGAAAAAGTAAGATTAATAATTCTAACACGAATTTTCTCAATCTTTCGTACATTTCTTTTCACTGTTGGAGGTAATTCAAAAATCAATTCTCCAAAATTCATTTTTATTTCTAGTCTGACGCGACACTTGAGCGCGTTTCGTAAAACTTATTACATTTTCAAAGACTTTACACATACACAACTGACTAGAACTTACATATCTCCAATTTGTTTATATCTACATTTGAGTGAGGTGGATGGGGTGAGGTGGTATTTAATAGGGTATGAATTTCATCAACACAAGACAGAACACGAAACAATGGGTATTTGAAATGGAAGTGATTGTAGAAAGCCTATTGGTCCATATTTCTTGATGCTTCTATATTGGAGCGAAGTCTTGAGGTGGGTAGAATATAGTTGTGCATTAATTGGCTGTTGATTGCTGGTGTTGACTTCTTAATGTGCAGTGCCTCGCAAACGTCAAGCCGTCTGCTATCGCTGTATTCAAAAAGCTTCAAAAAGGTTTCAAAAAGCAAAAAATCGAGCAAAAAGTCTTAGTCGACATGAACTTGAAACCGGCCATATACTGCAGGTATGTTGACGACATTTTTACACAGGTACCTGATGTCAGACATCTGCAGGAGCTGAAGGAGGCGTTTGAGCAGAGTTCCGTGCTGCGTTTCACTTATGAGATGGAAAAGGATGGGAAGCTGCCCTTTCTAGATGTAACAGTCATGGAAAAGAGCGGAGGTTTCCACACTGCAGTCTACACTAAGGAAACGAACATAGGAATGTGCCTAAATGCCAACAGCGACTGCCCAGACAGGTACAAGAGGAGTGTTGTTAACGCATATGTCGACCGTGCTCTCAGCCACAGCTCAGAATGGAAGCAAGTCGACGAAGAACTCTGTAGGGTAAGGCAGGTCCTAGTCAACAACGGCTTCTCCAATGGTTTCGTCGAAGACATCATAAGAAGGAAAGTGAAACGCCATGCAACCTCTGAAGAGACAACTAACACAACACCTATACCCCCTATTAGACTATTTTACAGGAACTTCTTTTCCACAGCTCATAAAACGGAGGAAAGGGTCCTGAAAGATATTGTTAATAGAAACGTTATCCCTACAGACAAAAATCAGAGGATACAACTGACGATTTACTATAAAACCAGAAAAACGGCCAGCCTACTCATGAGAAACTCTCCAGACACAAAGCAGAACGCTTTAAAAGAGACCAACGTCGTCTATGCTTTCAAATGCCCACTTGGGGACTGTAAGCTCCAAAAAACCCAGTATATAGGCAAGACAACAACATCTCTTTCTAGGCGTTTAACGATGCATAAGCAACAGGGCTCCATTAAGGAACATATAATCTCTTCCCACAACCAAACCATCGCCAGAGAAATCCTAGTAAACAACGCAGAAATCATCGATAGATACAGCGATAGCAGACGGCTTGACGTTTGCGAGGCACTGCACATTAAGAAGTCTACACCAGCAATCAACAGTCAATTAATGCACAACTATATTCTACCCACCTCAAGACTCCGCTCCAATATAGAAGCATCAAGAAATATGGACCAATAGGCTTTCTACAATCACTTCCATTTCAAATACCCATTGTTTCGTGTTCTGTCTTGTGTTGATGAAATTAATACCCTATTAAATACCACCTCACCCCATCCACCTCACTCAAATGTAGATATAAACAAATCGGAGATATGTAAGTTCTATTCAGTTGTGTATGTGTAAAGTCTTTGAAAATGTAATAAGTTTTACGAAACGCGCTCAAGTGTCGCGTCAGACCAGAAATAAAAATGAATTTTGGAGAATTGATTTTTGAATTACCTCCAACAGTGAAAAGAAATGTACGAAAGATTGAGAAAATTCGTGTTAGAATTATTAATCTTACTTTTTCGGTTATATTTAGTAATATATATATATATATATATATATATATATATATATATATATATATATATATATATATATATATATATATATATATATATATATATATATATATATATGTCTGTTTCCGTCTCTCACTCTCTTTCTCGTATGAAATATAATTGTCTATTATTGATGTGTGTAGTCACCAGTGATAAGAAGTTAGCGGTGGGAGATAGTAAATAAGAATAGTTACCCCACTACTCTGATTAAGGGCGTGGCAGTTTTAGTTTAGTTCATTTATTATGCACCCCATACCCATCTTGTGGGCGGTAGTGGAAAGGGTTACAGAGGCACATAATGGGCTCAGGGACTGAACCCCACAATTCATTTAGCTAAGCAAGTTACAATCTTGATGAACCAGTTACAAAATTCAGTATAAGTCGTCACATCATCAATGGGTTCGAGATCGACCACAAGTACAGTTTCTAAATTAAGCAACTGACATATGTGGAGAGCTAGTGTCACAATTGATATGTTTGTCCTGCACAACGCCCCCCATCCAGTGGGCAGCGGTGGATAGGTTACAATCACTCAGTTACTACCTACAGTTAGCAAACTGGGGATATTTGGCTAAAATTTCTGGTAACAGATCATTTTGAATGAAATATTTACACATCGCTGGAACATTGGTGATAGATTTGTCTCTGAATTCACGCATCTTTTCGCACTCCATCACATAGTGACGGAGGGTGTACGAATAATTTTGATGACACAGTTTACATTTGGTCAGGTCTACATCGGCAGATAATGAAAATTCCCAGAGATACTTGTAACCGAGTCTAAGCCGAGCAGTAGTAACATCTAGAAGTCTGCTGATTTTATTGGATGAACCATAGATGTGGCCCCTCTTGCATGATAGTATGATGATACATGGAATTACTGGTGTCGATTTCACTTTGCCTCAGATCTACAAGATCTTGTTGAAGTTCTTGGTGTACTGCTGCTCTCAGATTGCTCATTGACAATCCAAGGTTACACTCAACGGCTACTTTAAAGGCAGCTTCTTTGGCTAACTTATCAGCTCTATAATGCATTCGGAGGCCAATATGAGATGGAGACCACATGAAATGGACTCTGTTACCATCCTTAATAATTTGTTGTATTTGTGTCTAGCTTCGGACACGAGCATGTTACAGTTATGTCTTAAATAGTTGAGAGCAATTAAGGTTGATAAAGAGTCACTTACAATTAATGTATCAAGTTTGGAGACTTATACACATTTCGCTGCAAGGAGCAAGGCAAATAGTTCGGTCTGAAGGGGTAGAGGCCCAGTTGTTTATACGGACTTCCCACTCAAAGTATAAGTCATCGTCCATTGTCAGGACAACTGCACTTCCAGCTGCACCCGTGGGGCGGTGTAGGGAACCATCAGTGTATATGATTTGAGAGAGAGAATGCTCTGTGGAGAAAACATCAATATGAAGGGGGGGGGGGGTAGAAATAGCCTAAGCTACTCTATCCCTTTGAGATGTATTTCTTTCTTATATCAATAAACATACCTGAACTTGAACTTGAACATCAATATGGCTTAAGGCGTTGAGCTTTGCCTCAAGACGAAGCTTGGGCTGATCTCTAATTTGCTTCTTGGGTGGAAAGGAGCTTAAATATATCTAAATATATCAAAAAAAGTTTCAAAAACTGTTGGCATTCTTTCTAAGATCAGATATTATGTACCCCGCCCAGCCCTGGTGACTCTCTATTACTCCCTCATCTATCCATATCTCCACTATGGTATTTGTGCTTGGGGTTCTACTACCCAAAATCATTTACGTCCTCTAATTACTCAACACAAAGCTGATATTAGGACAATATCCAACTCTGGCCCCAGACATCACTCGGTACCCCTACTCAAATCTCTGAATATGTTAGATATTAAGTTACTGCACATTCTCTCATGTGTACTATACATATATAAAACGCTGAACTGTAATGCCAATTCAGACCTCCAAAGCTTCATAGAAGGTTGTAACAGAACCCATGAGCACCACACCAGAAATAAATACAGTTTTGATATTCCTAGAGTTCGACTTAATCAAACTAGAAATGCTCTACAAATCAAGGGACCCAGAATGTGGAATGACCTTCCCAACCATGTTAAAGACTGTACCTCTCTCAACCAGTTTAAGATAAAAACGAAGTTATACCTAATAAATTTTCTGTAACCTACCTTACACCTCTATTGTCAACCAATGTCTGGTTTTTTTAAATGACGCTGTTTGTCGACCGAATTGTATTTATGCTGCTTTTTCAGCCATGTTCCCCCCTTTTTATCTCTTTTTATTTGTTCTCAACTCATTTTATTCTTTATGCTCAATTAGTATTAAGCTTTAGTCATTTAAGTTTTTCATGCCCGAAACGCTTTGCGTAATAGTGGCTTTAGGCATTGTATGTACTAGCCCTATCTATAAATCCATCACTCTTTGTAAAATCTCTTGTATGTATGTACCTTACCTAAATAAACATTTGATTTGATTTGATTTGAAAGGGAGGGATTAAAACTGGAAAGGGTGTAATCTCCCACGGTGCAGGAAAGTGCCGTTGTTGTTTCTCTTGGTACAAATTGTGAACCTGATACACAGCAGACAGAATGACAGACATTTTTTCTTTTGTGTATATATATATTTTTTCTCCTCGACTAATCTGAACGCTCAGATCCTTATTCAAATTGGACTTAACAACGTGTTAAGTCCGATTAGGAAATATTTAGCCAATATTTGGTATCGTTGTATTAACGGTCCAGGCTTGGAACGCCTATATCGATCTCGTAAATTTTAAGTCCGTATTTAAAGTCTATTTAGTTCTTTATGAAATCTTATTTTTGTTATTCACTCGAGTATTTGAGTGCATTGTAAATTTCGTGTGTATATAATAGCAAACGTGGGCGCTCCATATTGTAGTGTCGACGGTAAACTGAGGTATGTGAGAAGCTGGCAGCTAGAGCTCTAGCTCCCGGCCACCAACTCAGCCCAACACTATATATATGTTAGTAAATATATATTTGTCCTGCAGGTTCAGCAGTGTCACGGTCCATGCCACAACAGCCAGGGCGTGTGTGTGCGACTAAACCAGTGTTTCAGGCTCGGGAGGCCTCGACAGTGTTCGAAGCATTGTGTCTGCTGTCTCAGTGAGTTTCTTATATATTTCGTTGCCATTCTTAGGTACATAGGCATTGCACAGTTCCGCTAGACTAGAAAAAGGTTTTCATCATTTTTGTATCCGGAGCTAGCTATGCGATACTGAAATCTCCATCTCCCAAGATGGTCAGTCACGCTCGAGAGGACGGGCTGGATCAGGAGCCGATACTGGTGTAACGTACGTTTATGTAACGTTGGGTTGATTAGAACTGCCTACAACGAGTACTACATTCTTGACTGGAGATTGTACTGGTTTGCTATTCGATTGATTGATTGATGAAGATTAAGCCAGCCAAAAGGTGGCACGGGCATGAATAGCCCGTAAGTGGTGGGCCTTTTGAGCCATCACCAGTATCAATAGATGATACTGGAGTTGTGTGACGGGAGATGTCTCCAATGAATGTGTCCAAGATGAAGATTAAGCCATCCAAAAGGTGGCACGGTCATGAATAGCCCGTAAGTGGTGGCCCTTTTGAGTCATTACCAGTATCAAGAGCTGATACTGGAGATCTGTGGAGGTGCGACTGCACCCTGCGTGACGGGAGATGTCTCCCGGACCAAATGGTGACCAAATGGTGTTTGCTATTCTCAAATCGCTTGCTTAAATACGGTGACTACACCTCACAGTAAGATAGGAGGGTGGAAAAACCGTTACCTGTAAATAGGGATACGATTATAGCTTGTGTAATTAGTTATGCCATTAAGATAATGAGATAATGGAGCGAGTATAAGGATTATTCTCTACAGGACTCCCCCTGCCAGGGAATGGAAGAAAAGCAATACAACAAAAAATACGAGGCTGCTGTTCCCTGGGTCGCTGTGGAACATGTAGTCCGGTACCACAAGATGCAGGCAGTGTGTGGACAAGCTCGGTGTAGCAGGAGAGAAGAATGTGCATGATTGTTGCGTCCTTGGGTCGTTGGTGGAGCATTTAGATCCGGAGCGGATGGGCTCGGGCACCAGGACAATAGGAGGTAATGTAGGCGCGTAGTTAGGACAACGAGGGAATCACTGCTAGAACTGAATTGTCCTGGAGACGACGAAGAGTCGAAAATGCAAGCTGTAAGTCTGCAAGGTAAGTACTGTAAGTAAGTAAGTAAGGTAAGTACTGCGCAAGGTACTTGAGTCGGCAGAGTATCAGAATGCAGTGAACGTGTAGATGAATTTGATGACAGCAGCTGTCGTGGGAGTCCCTGTAGAACAAGCAGTGCCCTGGCAGCGACGGAGAGTCGGCAGGACAGGCTGTAGATCCCACATGATGTAGTTGCTGATGAAACTGTCAGATGATTAAGTAACGCTCGCTGTGCAGCAAGCTGTAGTTGATGAAAATGCTGAGACGATCGCGGTGAAAATCATAGCTGTAGCGAGGGTGTTGGCAGCGTTTCGTGACAGGTGGCACGAGGTGGTCCACAGCAAGCAACAGCAGGAGTGAAGGTCCAGTGAGAGTCCATGTTGTATGTGAGGAGATGGTTCACCAGCTCACTTACAATAGTGCTCTTATGCCTGTGGGAGTCAGTACACTTGTTAAGTGCACTTGTTAAGTGGGCGGACTTAAGTTTGGTAACCAGC
This sequence comes from Procambarus clarkii, assembly GCF_040958095.1. Lineage (NCBI taxonomy): Eukaryota > Metazoa > Arthropoda > Malacostraca > Decapoda > Cambaridae > Procambarus > Procambarus clarkii. The sequence goes on from NC_091187.1 coordinate 33,075,682, forward strand.
AACCGAAACATCTTGTGTTTGGGCTCATGTGAGAGCCCCAGTCATCAGCAGTCCATAAATGGTACCCTGGCCGGGGTGGCATGTCTGGGGACAGTGCTAGAGCTGATAGCATCATCTCATTGTATGGCATGAGGCTAGGCTCAGCTTTGCGCGGGAAACAGCTAGGCCGCCGGCGTGGGTGTGGGGCCCCCGCGCTGGCTGCCCACTTGAGTGGTTGTCATGGAAACTAGCCGCCATCTTAGTAAACATCTTGAGCCGCCATGTTGGTCGGCCATCTTGGAGCTGCCCTAGGGGCTATGCTACACCGTCGCTGATTGGATGAGAGGGGTAGGCCGCTGTATGCCTTCCTCTCATTGGTTATTTCGAGAAGGACGCGGGAATAGCCGTTGTGTAGCATCATTCTGAACTCAGCCGCCACCTTGTCAAGACGCCACTGTACTCAATTCGGCCAAATTGATGTATAGGGCGTCGTGGTGGCTGGACTACTTCACTGCTGATGCTTCCTGCTTCACCTACGACATCGGTCGTCACAGAATCCGGCCGAAGTCGTCGCTTGGAGGGGTTTAAGACATTATTGTATGCAGGGGGTAGAGGTACAGTGATCTGGGATCGTGGGGGAATGTGCATACGAGCAGCAACAGACTCGTAGATCCCATACCAGTGATGATTAGACTTGCTAGTGCTCTGTAGCAGTCGATGGGAACGGGGAAATTCGTGTCAGTGTTAAGGCAATTTCCCATGTTGGTGTGAGACGCTATTGTTGTGCGCGTCACCTGGGTATGAACGCTTCACTTCACCGGGGAGTCGAGGGTGCGAACTCAGCCGTGTTGAGTGGGAGGGGTTCGAGTGTGCGCCAATTTTCCGTATGAGTACTACGGTCAGGAACTACCGCCGCCTACGCCACCCGGAGCGAGCCAGCCACCTATAGCGGGGTGCCTGATGTATGGGAATGGTGTGTAAAGCCGGCAGTGTGAATGAGTAAGTACCTATGTGTGTATTTCGGTGATTAGTAGTCTCTAAAGCTTGAATTCGAGGTCAAGTGTTCCGTCACATTGTCACGCAGCACCTGTTCAGGTGGAGTGAATTGTGGGCGAGGAGATTAATCACCTGTGTTGTCATCTTGTCAGTCCAGAGGGACTTCTGGACTGTCTGGTGTACACAGACGTACAGTGTGTGTGTGTGTGTGTGGGTACACACGGGGAACAGGATACATAGTTTAGCCAAGGACGGAGAGGATGTCCATGTAATAAATTCTTTTATTTCAGTGTGGTAATCATTTTTGATCGTCCATGGGACGGAGTGATATCATTTCCATGTGTGGTCTTGCAGGTGTGGAATTCCAACACTGAGCGCTCAGGTATGTGTAACGCCAGTGATTCCTGGCAATGATTATTGTGGAGTGTGCCACAGTGTGGCTTAAATTTCTTGTAGTGTTCCCAGGGCCGTGACAAGTGTGATTTATATAAATATATATATTGTGGTTGCAGTATTAATTAACGTAATTTTGGTGAGGTTTGGCGAGTGACGAGGCCGTCTAGAGAGACCGCCCCCGCTCTGTCGAGTAACGTAACTCTTGAGTGATTATCGGCATGCGTGACCGATAAATCACTCACCCATGTGATTTAAGGAGTGTGAGATTCTCCTTAGTGTTCCCAATAACGTTTGATAGCTGTAGGCTACATGTGTCAACAGTAATTATATATATATATATAATCGTAGTGTCACGGTGCCCAGTGTTAATGTGTTATTTACTGTGTGGTGATTGCAATATATTGATCTATGTTCTAGGGGTCATTTGCAGCAGTAAGTAAGTAAGTGTGTGCAGTATCCTAATATTTGGAAATTAGAGTACTTGCCGTGTGTGTTATTGCAAAGGGGGTTGTTATTTGATGGTGATTGTTGCTAGTGTTGAGCAATCACCGTATGTGATTGCAGTTCAGTAAAACCATTGTGGGGCAGTGTTCTAGAGGGTTCATGTCCTGTAGGTCATTTTACTAGATTCTGCAGTATTGTCATTGCAACCGGATTGTAACGTAAATCACTGTGATTTGTCATTGTCGTGGGTGAACTCGGCTGTAGACGAGTACTTGGATATACATATATTCTCCTGGTTATCTGGTAGGACATCGAAGTCCAGTATTCAGTGAGGTGATTGCGAGGCAATTAATATAACGTAACCAAGGGAACGCCCATTGCTTTAAGAGAATTTGTTCTTTGACAATTTGAGTAACGTAGAATACGTTTGGGTTAATTTACTTTCCTGTAAGCAGCTACGGTAGTCTCGAGGAGCCTAGCCATCAGCCAGATAAGAATTAGAGTATTGTCTGTCGTAATTAACGGTCAGTGGGCCGGGTAATTGACGTGTTTCAGGAAGTCAAAGTAATTAATCTCGATCCTTGTTTGATCGACTCACACGAAGGCTACATTGTTCCATTAACGTAACGTCGTTATCTGCCCGGAAGTACCGGCATTGGATTGACTCGTGAGAGGAGTAACGTCATTTAGAATAACGTAAACGTGGGGCTAATTACTGTTATTAGTCGCCTGAATTGGTCTGAGTATGGAAGGCTTAGACGGAATTCATACCTTAATGTAAATTGCTGAGCCAGTGTGAAAGGTTGCGTATTTTAATTGTTTAATTATTGATCTTGAGGATAGTAATTAATTACTCTAAAGGTAATCACAAGTGATTACCGTTCTCTTAGCACTTTGGACATTGTAAATCAGAATTTACCATCGCAGAGTGATTGGTAACCGATTAACGTAAATTAACGTAACTAGTAGAGATTAATCAGCTGTCTGGAAGTACAGGGATTAATAGGATTTTCTCACTGAATGCTCGACGGGTAGAGTGTTGTTTGATTTTCGCGTTACTAGTGACAGTTGTAAGAGTTGTTAATTTACGTAAATGTTACCTTGTTATTAACGTAAATGTTATTGTGTTATTAACGTAAATCAATTATTGATTGTTGATCGTCCGTGGGACGGAGTGTTAACGTAAGGATTAATTTGAGGAAGGGTGCTGGAGTTGCCAGTGAACCCATTAGTTATTGTTGTCATTGGAAGACTACTGATTTGATTGCATTGCAACCGCTGTTGCAGGAGTAGACTGCACTGAGGCGTGGAACAGTTAGGAGGTTACTGGAGACGTGTTTCAGAACCTACTGTGTCATTTGTTGTAATTGTGATTATAGATCTGTTAGTTCTTGCTTGCTTGTTGATTCCTCTGTGGTCACGCTTATGTTCGAGTTAGTTCATTATGCAGTCCGAGGGGCTGGTGTCTAGCTGTCATTGATAGTGTCACAGGAAGGATTTCGAGTAACGTCATTGACATTTCTTTTGTTTTGTTGTAGTAGTTAGTACTTTATTGAATAAACTAAGTTGTTATGGTTAACACTGTCTTTTCGTTACACCCCCACACATTATTATTGTTATGCAAATGTTCTTCACACTCGACTAAAATTGAGACTAATTTTCTGAGCTTTGGATCAAATATACGGCACCACACAACAATAAATTATTGTTGTGAGAGCCCGTGACCTACTCGTTAGATTCGCTTCGGCGATTGGCGAAGGTCGGCGGCCTCAGTGGGGGGGATTTCAATTTTCATTGGGGTCTCGGCGTTTGCTCGCGCCTAGTCAATTGTTCATACATGGTCCCAAAGTGAGGAATGAGCTGCTTACTACACTGGTGTGTTAGCTAAGCAAGTCCTTCCTCAGGCGACCTAGTTGAATATCACGACAGGAATAAAGGTTAAAGAATAAAGAAAATTCTTAGAAATTTTCCGAGCTAAAATTCCTTATACCAATTTCAATTTATTCCAAAACTTCTCACAAGTTAAAAACCAAACTCTCACATTGTAGTCCATCGTGGCTGGGTATCGTCGCAACACTCTGGGGTCACCAATGTAATGTATGTTTATGTAACGTTGTTGGGTTGATTAGAACTGCCTACACCGAGTACTACATTCTTGACTGGAGATTGTACTGGTTTGCTATTCGATGATGATTTGATGAAGATTAAGTCACCCAAAAGGTGGCACGGGCATGAATAGCCCGTAAGTGGTGGCCCTTTTAAGCCATTACCAGTATCAAGAGCTGATACTGAAGATCTGTGGAGGTGCGAATGCACCCTGCATGACGGGAGATGTCTCCCTTGTGAATGTGTTAAGATGAAGATGAAGCCACCCAAAAGGTGGCACGGGCATGAATAGCTCGTAAGTGGTGGCCCTTTTGAGCCATCACCAGTATCAATAGATGATACTGGAGATCTGTGGAGGTGCGACTGCACCCAGCGTGACGGGAGATGTCTCCCGGACCAAATGGTGACCAGATGGTGTTTGCTATTCTCAAATCGCTTTCTTAAATACGGTGACTACACCTCACAGTAAGATAGGAGGGTGGAAAACCGTTACCTATAAATAGGGATATTATTATAGCTTGTGTAATTAGTTATGCCATTAAGATAATGAGATATTGGAGCGAGTATAAGGATTACTCGCTACACTGGTCAATTTTGAATGTATTGTGAGAATATTCTCAAGGACTCGGGAGTAGGTAAAGTACCTGGAAAGCTCCAGGTGCCTCAGATCGGCAGGTGAAGAGGTTGTAATAACGGGGTATTCAGTAATGTAGTCTATAAGATCATGACCCAAGTCCTATTCTCAGAATTTGAACATGTGAGCGGTTGTATGGGTGCTCAACCCATCTCCTGTTTATATTATAGTTTTTGTAACTATGTGCACCATAGTACAAACATTGACGTACTAAGCAATTATATAGAATAATTTGGTACTATTCACTTTATAGAGTCCGAAACAAATCAAGCTAAAAAAAAAAACTTAAATATTTCTAGGCCTAGCATAGCACACATGTTTACTATATTAGGCCTCAGATAGTGTGTATTGGCCTAGGAAGGTTAGGTTAGGATAGTTAAGGATAGTTAAGGTTGTCTTTGCAACATAAATACAAAACCTTTTCTGGTTTGTCCAAATTCAATAGTACAGATTTCTACTTTCTAATTGCGTTGTACGTCGATATATGCACAATGATCCTCATTGTTATTATAAGTCTCTTGCAAATTATATCCCATCCTCCCTAACTAAGGACTACCTTACAGGTAACTATCCAGAGTCTGTACCTAACTCTCGCTAATTCATCTGATGTTAATGAGATAATCCTTTCTCTTAAAACAAAGTCTAGTGCCCTTGCTGAGATACCAACTCTAATCTACAAAAAAAAAGCCTCTAGATCTTTAGCTCCTGCTATTGCATTGTTCTACAACAAGTCACTTGAACTCCAAACTTTTCCAGATATTCTGAAAAAGCGAGAGTAATCCCAGTCCATAAATGTGGTGATCTCACTGATGTCAACAATTTCAGACCTATATCAATTCTGCCAACCTTGTCAAAAATATTTGAAAAGCTAATCTACAAGCAGCTTTACTCTTATCTAGCCAAACACAATATACTTAACTCTTGCCAGAATGGCTTCAGATCCAAAAAAGCACTAACGATGCACTTATTAGTATGAATAACTTGATACATGCAGCTCTTGATAAAAATGAGTTCCCTGTTGGGTTATTTGTTGACCTACATAAGGCTTTTGACACTGTCAACCACCAAAACCTTCTTAAATTACGTCATTATGGAGTTAGAGGTCACTCCCTGCAATACCTTCAGTCTTACCTTACTGACAGGCTCCAGTATGTTTCTGTGAATAATTCCATTTCTCCTACACTACCCATCAACATTGGTATTCCACACGGCAGCATACTTGGCCCCTCTCCTCTTTCTCATCTACATTAATGACTTTCCAAATGCCTCCCAACGCCTCAAACCAATCTTATTTGCTGATGACACAACCTTCATTTTCTCCAGTCCTGACCCTTTTGCCCTAAATGTCACAGGGAATGTCGAACTTAATAAAGTCCATTTTTGGCTAACTGCTAATAAACTCACCCTTAATATTAACAAAACTTTCTATATTTCATTGGTAATAAATCCTCAAATCAAATTAATCTAAGAATTAACAGTATTAAAATTAGTAACGATGTAGATAGTAAATTCCTTAGTGTTATCATCGATAACAAGCTTAATTTCCAGGGACACATTATAAATATAGCAAAAATCTTTTCTAAAACTGTTGGCATTCTTTCTAAGATCAGATATTATGTTCCTCACCCTGCTCTGGTGACGCTCTATTACTCTCTCATCTATCCTTATCTCAACTATGGTATTTGTGCTTGGGGTTCTACTACCCAAAATCATTTACGTCCCCTAATTACTCAACACAAATCTGCTATTAGAACAATATCAAACTCTGGCCCCAGGCCTACTTAAATCTTTGAATATGTAAGATATTAAGTCACTGCACACCCTCTCAAGTGTACTCAATATATTCAAATTCAAAATTCTAATTTTAATTCAAATGTTTATTCAGGTAAAAGTACATACATAGAAGATGAGTTACAAACATAAAGCCACTAATACGCATAGCGTTTCGGGCAAATTTTGACCAATATATATAAAACTCTGAACTGTAATGTCAATCCTGACCTTAAAAGCTTCCTAGAAGGTTGTAACAGAACCCACGCCAGAAACAAATACCTATTTGATATTCCAACAAAAGTGCACCTTAGCCAGACTAGAAATGCTCTACAAATCAAGGGACCCAGAATGTGGAATAACCTTCCCAATCACGTCAAAGGCTGTACCTCTCTCAACCAGTTAAAAAAAAATAAGAAAGATAAAAACTAAGTACTACCTAATAAACTCCATGTAACCTTTCTTACCCCCTAAATGTCAACCCATGTTTTGCTATGTCTTTCTATTTTCAAACAGTACTGTTTGTTGACCAAGTTGTATAACTGCTGACATCTGCCATGTATAATCTTAAAGAAAATTGTAATCATCGGTTTATGTAGTTAAAATTCCTTTTGCTGTTCTATTGCATTTTCTGCTGTTCTATCCAGCATGTAATTATAATCATTCTCTTTTTCTTTCTTTTCCTTTTTACAATTCAATTTATCCCTTTGATCTCAATTAGTATTAAGTTTTAGTCTAAGTTTTTTCCCACACCTTGCCCGAAACACTGTGCGTATTAGCGGCTTCAGGCATTGTATGTACTAGATTAGTACTATTACTCCCACATTATGTTTGTAACTCATTTTCAATGCATGTACTTCTACATGACTAAATATCTTATCTTAAGTACTACCAAAACAGGAGGAGAGGCTAGGGTGCTCACTCAAGGTTTAGTGGTAAGGCTCAGTAGTGTAATATGTGACTACAACCATGCGCACCATCTGGTCAGGTGGCTCTATGAGAGCCAGCTGGTCCAGGTGGGGCGCGCGGTCATAGTCACAAAGGGTTTGGGGGGAATTTTCCCGGAAGTTTGGCGCGTGTCGGACGCGTGTGAGCATCCGGTGTTTGGGTATGCGGTCAGGAAAGATGGGAGGTCATGTTGTTGGGGGTGTAGGAGAGTATGTGGTAGAGTAAGAAATACAAGGATATGAGTGGAATATGTGGAAAGAGTAAATGAATATGTATGTGTGTTTGCCGTAGACTTAATCCTGTGTGTTGATAATAGTTTTGATGATAGTAAGTAAGCTATGTAGAGGCTGTGTGTAGGTGTGAGGGGTCCCAACATAGGCGGATATGTTGTTTGGGGTGGGGGAGGGGTGAGGGAGGGGTGATGGAAGGGTGAGGGGAGCTTCCCCTCAGCATGAGAGTGCTTAGGGCCATTTGTGGTTTTGACATCCATTATTTTCTTGGAGCTATACACACAGCCGGAAGTGGGAGAGGAGCAGAGTCCAGCAGGAGGGATGTGGTTCATTTGCCTTAATGGCTTTTCAATGTCTTCAGAGTAGTCTGGAGATGTTCACCCCAGCATGGCTCTCCCTCCACTGCGGATTTGTAAAGGAGGGGCGAGGTTCTTACTCCCGCCAGCAGGCCCTCACCTGCCAACTATCAATCACTCCCACCCCTCATCCCCTCCTCTCCCCATACCATCAACCATTGTTCTGTGCAAAGCCTTTAGTATTATTTCTGTTAATATGTGTAAGCTATATCGTAACGTGACCAACATGGCAACAGCATCATCATCATTCTTTGCCCAAATAGCATTTTTTTTTTTAAGAGCAATAAATGAGTGAAAAGTAAACACATAATATATAAATTTATTTCTTTTATTAAACACTTAAGCGATTTACAACGATAATAATAATAATAATAATAATAATAATAATAATAATAATAATAAGACTTTTTCTTGGTGGTTTAGCTAGCAGACAGATTGGGAGTCATTCATCCACTCCATCGAACCTTCCCACCACGCTAGTCAACCAGCCAATCTGTAGAAAGGGTAAAAGGTTATAAGTTTTTGTTGTCAATGTTGTAAACATAAATACAGACATTATTATTTTCATCATTCAATCCTAACATAAAGTATTACTCACCGCACTATCATCCTAGCCAACTTCCTCACACAACGTTTCATACTCAGCATCAGTACCGTTTAAGCAGAATGTTTGCTTACACACAGGCATTTTCATCTGAGCATAACTGAATTTCAACACTCTTTCATCATTCTTGCGAAATTGACCATATTTAAATGCTTCATCAAAGTGAAGCAGGGCCGTCTCTAAGCTTAGTCTGGAAAAATTATATGCAAAATAAACGGCGTAATTCCCACAGAAGTAACTATTCAAGGATTGAATCCTTTTCTTCATAATATATAGGGTATAGTCTTGGAAGTAGGACATAAACTCTTCGAAATATCTTGAATAAGATCCTATTGCAGGATTGGCGTAGCTGTCTAGTATAACCATCTCGCTTCTACCTTCATCCTTATTTACATAGAATGTTATCCAATGCCCCATTTTATTATGAGAACCAGACTCCAGAGTGTTGATTATCAACACCACAGGTCTTTTTTTATGTATTTTTGTCAGTATTTTCCTTATGTCATCAGCTAGGAAACATCCTAGATAGTTTACCTTATCACCTAAATTACTTCTAATAGCCTCATTTATTTCCAAACAATTCATATTAGTATTTTATCCTCCCGTATCGCAAATAACGCGACGATCTGCGTTAATGCTGATCACACCTGTTGTAGACCCGTAAACTAGAATGACTTTATTTCTAGCCACACAGCGTTTAAATTCCAAAGCGATCCGCAGATTTCCACTTTTTTCAATCAGGATGGTGTCATCTATATCCTCAGGTTGTAAATTAAAGGCCAGCATGGTTCCACCATTCACATAAGTGTCATAAGACAATATATTGTCCTTATCGAAGCCTAAGGTTTGTAATGCAGTGTAATACAACTTGGCGCAGTTATGAGGGAAGTCGCACCCAATATTGACAATATTAGTGCTATTCTGCGATATTAATACTTTACTAAGCTCGCAGTTTTCCAAATAAAGCGGGTTGCGATTATATGCACCAGAAACTGCCTCCATATCAAGGATGATCATATATAAATGTTCTGGTATAACAGTCCCTCACGGTTGGGCCATTGTTATCGAGCGCTGACCTGTGCCCAATATATACGTTTTGTATAAAGTTTTATTAAAAGTATACGTAATAGGAGAGTTGTTCTGCACCATGGCTTTATTAACGGCTACTAATCCTTCAGGGTACGGCAATACCCGATCCACCCATAGACGTGTAGACTTGATATTGTATTTAAAATTAGCGTGTTCATTATCGCTGAGTATAAGCCATTTAACAGGTTGAAGTTCGAGCCGCACCCTGATATCCACATTATCCAAAACGTATTTACTAACTGATGTGACATCCAACATTAGTTTAAAACAAGTATTCACGCCACTCGTTTTCATATCAGCCATCCGTTGCTTCTCTCCAGCCGATGCGTTAGTGAAATAACCAGCTTCAATTTTACCAGGATCGACGCGGTTAAAAAACTGTGACAGTTTATCATAGCGGTTAGCCTTACACCCAGAATTCGTAGATAATAACTTTACGTATGACCAGAATGAGAATAATGAGCTGGTTTCAACTACTGTTTCGTGTAAATACACAATAGCGGATTTGAATAGAGTTTGCGGTAATCCATTCACCAACGAAACGTTTTTAGCATCTCCTAAAGGTGTTGTTCCATCTTCTTCGGTTAGATCAATAGACAACTCCAAAGCTATAGATGATAAATCCACCAGTTGGCCATTCACCCCCTTGATGATGAATTCCAGATAAGTGTCTGTAAACTTATTATTGACCCCAGAATTCACAGGTAATACATCCTCCGTTTGTCTGCTTGCAATTGTTGATTCTACCAATCGAGGGGAAAATACTTCAGGAAAGGCTTCACTAACAGCAGCGGTATAGTGTTCTAATGGCACCTGGAGGCCCAGAGCGTTATATCCGGCCATGTTCGCGCTTTAGACAACACCAGCCGAGTGAGAAGAAGTTATGACAGCACATCATTATATTTCGCTTTAGTAAAACGTTTGATGTTTACTAATTTTTTTGTTTGTTTATTCTTTTTATGCACTCTTCCACCTATCATTTGCTTCCCCACACCTTTCAATGTTTCAATTCCGCGTTTCTTAAGAGATTGTTTGAAAGTTTGTTTGTCATTATTAATGTCGTCTAGTACGTTCTGCCCCAAGCTAAGCGCAGCCAGAGCCAGTGTTCTCATGATAAAGGGCACTGCTCGACGCGCTATCCCGCTTAAAAAGGAAAATATTCCTCCTCCACGCATATAACGTCTACTGCTGTTGAAAATCCGTATATCATCAGTCCCCCCACCTCTAGGAGGGGTTAACAGAATGTATAATTACTCAACAGAGGGAGGAATAAAGTGGACACGCATTTCTCCGCTTGTTTCAGACGCATGAGGAGTGGCGGGAAAGCGTTGGTGTTATATACCCCCTGCTAGAGGACGTACATGCAAGACTGCTATGGTACATCCACGTTCATCAAAATGTATTGGGTTACCATTTTGATTCCTAATAGTGATGCTGACGCTGTCTATCATGTTGGTGTTAAGACGCACATATAGTTTTTTATTGTTGCTGTTATCACTTCCATTTAGGGAGATTACATCCAAAATATTTACAGTCTGGTTTCCATATCTAGTAGAAGAGATTTTATCGCAATAAACACACAGAATATCAACTCCTCTTCTAGGCATTGGCGGGAATAGACATGTGTTAACTACACTCGAGGCATACTGACGTTTTGCGAATAAGTCATATTCTATTTCTGGAACTACGCCCAACACTTTCCCAAAAGCTGTCCCAAATGATAATGTAACTCTACTGATGTAACTCTACTATTTGGGGGCCTCGTAGCCTGGTGGATAGCGCGCAGGATTCGTAATTCTGTGGCGCGGGTTCGATTCCCACACGAGGCAGAAACAAATGGGCAAAGTTTCTTTCACCCTGAATGCCCCTGTTACCTAGCAGTAAATAGGTACCTGGGAGTTAGTCAGCTGTCACGGGCTGCTTCCTGGGGGTGGAGGCCTGGTCGAGGACCGGGCCGCGGGGACACTAAAGCCCCGAAATCATCTCAAGATAACCTCAAGATAAGATGTTTTTATGCCCCGTTGCAGAGCTAATATTCTCCTCACTAATCACAGTAGTGAACTTTTTTCGATTGGAGGAAGAATCATATTTAATAAAATGTGTTCCATATTTAGCTGAAAATTGTTTTAATGACTTTCCTAAAAAACTCAGTTTAGCATTACTTGAAAATATGGCCTCTATTTCTGTATTAATCGTGGTATTAATTTCTTTTATAGTTCCAGCTAAAACATCAGATGATAATAAATGCTTTGAATGCATGTATTTCCCCTCACCCACTTTCTCATACGTAACCCCTACACGTATATATGCCTCAGGATTATCACGCTTAATAACGTAATGGGAAGTGGGGAGGAGTAATTTTTGTAGACACATTTCATAACTCCTCCTGGGATCTAATTCTAGCTGGTTAAACAATCGATTTTGGAACGATGCGGGGATGTTATTCGGGAATAAATGCGTATCTGATACGCTGGTGGCGTATATCACGTGAGTGTCCATCGCTCTGTCTCCTTAACTGCTTTTTGCCTAGTAAAGCTAGCTACACATTACATACACATTTATATACACTCACCTGTTAATATACTATCCAGGAAGCATTCCTTTTACTGTGAGGATCAATCTTTGCAGTTGCCTTTCTCTTAACAGATGGAGCCTCAAACACTTGACTGCCTGCCGTAGTATTACGGAATAAATCTCGTGGTGTAGAAGTTAGTGTGAAAAACAGTTGAGCAATGGGGAGTTTATCCGGTAAAAAAACGGATTTAAGCACAGTCATTTTATGTATAATGTCGTTAATTATATGTATGCCAGATACTGGAGCCGATACATTTCCATTCAGATCCCAACGAATGATTCTAGTAGCATCATAATGGTTTAGCAAGGATCTTGCATATTCATGATCTCGCACTTTCAACTTCAAATCTATTAAATGTTTTATGGAAGGGTTGGTATGCAACTGAGGAGGAGGTGGTTTGACAGTAAGATGTTGAGCAACAGCTTTCACAGTGGGGTAAGCAGGGCTGTGTGCAGCTTTCCGGTTGTCCACTATTTTACGCGGTACGAGATAAAAGGCTTTCATTTTACTTTACTTACTGAACAACCGTGTAATTAAACTAGCTGCAATTGGTAAAATAATGGATAAAATACTGCCTCCTCGTTTGCTGGTTAATATCCATTTCTTAGTTGACACAGAAGGTTTCTTACAGGCTAGTGACCGAATAAGCAATTTATTTTTTTTTTCAACTTTTTAACGACCTTGTCAGGCACGGGCATTTTTTTTTTTAAAGTTATTAAAAATTTCTGATAAACAATTTATATGTGGTTTCTTCAATTTTTCAATCATCTGTTTTCTCGAGGAATACTGAAGTTTTGATAATAGTTGGATCAATTCCTTGTATTTATAAACTAAGGGCTTCTTCATTATAAATGTAATATCTCAGCAGCATCAATCCATTGATCGAATGATCGATCATAACCTGCGTACCTAACTTTATACTGGAGTTTGCCAGAGACTTTGCGTTGTCCCAATACCTTTTCAATATTAAAGGTTTGAGGTAAATGCGTTGGTGTTAATTCTTGTTTATAGAAGCCACCATCAATTTCTTCCCCATTCAGATCTTTTAGAAAGTATAAAGGGATGTGTTGTCTCCGATCAATACGTGTAACTGTAAAGATCTCTCGGGTGTTCTGCTGCTTAAACCCTTTCTGAAACTTGGAAATGCGATCAGATAGAGTGAAGCGTACTGTATCACCAACACTCAATCGAGGAATGACAGCTCTCTTGGATTTGCTCGGGCTTTTATACATTAAATCAAATTGTTTGGCGTGTTCGCTGGGCGAGGATAGAGCGTGCACCTCCGTGGGTGTCTTCCCCTTCAATCCTCTGTGTGGGGTTAAATTATATGTTTTCATAATATCAGGTAGAGCCTGCATGTATTTTAATGTGTTGTGCGCCGTCATAAACTTGTAAAGTTTACCTTTTAAAGTATGTATGAACCGCTCAGCGATTGAAGCTTTAGTCTCATGAGAAAATACACTATATAACTGTACTTTCCTTGCTGCCAGCATTTTTTTCATAGTGGCGTTATAAAATTCTCAACCTCGATCAGAATTAATTTTGCGCACTCCCTGAGAATGAGGTGAATCTATAATTAAAGCCAGAGCTTTACTGGTACTTTTCCCATCCTTGGCGCGTAAGGGTACTACTTGGGCGTACCTGGAGAAAATATCTACACATACGAGTAAATATTTCACTCCGTCATTATGTTTGTCCAATAAACTCATCTCGGCCAAGTCTATAGCTTGAAATAGTCGTGGTTTAGGGCTTAACACCCGACCCCGAGGGAATTTATGTGGTTGTAAATAATGCAACGTATAGGAGTCAGAGCTTTTCAGATAGTCCTTTACATCGGCTAGAGTTATCCTAGAGTTAATTAATTTGGCGGCCTTATACAACCTCTGTACCCCTCCAAGCCCCCCGCTAGATGAGGGGTCGTTATATACTCGTTCCAGTACATCTTTCTTGCTCACCATTGGTAAACTATCTCATAGGGCGGTTCGTGAACAATATTACCGCGTAATGTTATCGTTGATGGAGTGTTCGAGCCCAGATCTACCAGCAAATAGCCGTAGGGTTGGCTAATAACTTGCTTATATAACTCTACAAATTTCTTTGAATCCACTTTCCCAAATATTTGTCGTCCGAGTGTTTCAATTTGTGACAGGTCTCTTGATTTAACCAATATGAAATGAGAAGCATTTAAACTAATATTCCTCGAATATTTACCAGGAAAAAATATATTTTGAGTAATCAATATGACGGAAACCTTGAAATGTCGGCCCCTAGTAAACATGTCTGATGCGATTTTTGAATTCGCAGACTCTGTAAAAAGGTCATCATAGATTAATAAGATATGCGAGTCATTATCCACTCGCTCTTCCACAGGATCAATAATGGTTGAATGCTCGATCAGCTTCCCTTTAATTTGTGGATCTGATCGTAATTCAGAGCATGTTTCAGAATGCGTCTTGTACATACCAGTTGCGTTGCTCCTGGGAGTATGGGTTTGAGTCACTTCTGGGGTGTGAGTTTTCAGTTGCATATTGTCCTGGGGACCATTCAGGCTTGTTCGCATTTGTGTTCCTCACGTGTGCCCCAAAGAATGAGGTGATTTGGTAAAATGCTATGCCCAAGATTACTATCCGAGTGCCGGCGGTGGGGTGGTTCAAATAGCTTCGGCTATCACCTCATTTTGTCCGGTCGTGATGGTCAAGTGGATTAAGGTTTCTTGTACATACCAGTTGCGTTGCTCCTGGGAGTATGGGTTCGAGTCACTTCTGGGGTGTGAGTTTTCAGTTGCATATTGTCCTGGGTACCATTCAGGCTTGTTCGCATTTGTGTTCCTCACATGTGCCCCAAAGAATGAGGTGATTTGGTAAAATGCTATGCCTAAGATTACTATCCGAGTGCCGGCGGTGGGGTGGTTCAAATAGCTTCGGCTATCACCTCATTTTGTTCGGTCGTGATGGTCAAGTGGATTAAGGCGTCTTGTACATACCAGTTGCGTTGCTCCTGGGAGTATGGGTTCGAGTCACTTCTGGGGTATGAGTTTTCAGTTGCATATTGTCCTGGGGACCATTCAGGCTTGTTCGCATTTGTGTTCCTCACGTGTGCAGCAAAGAATGAGGTGATTTGGTAAAATGCTATGCCCAAGATTACTATCCGAGTGCTGGCGGTGGGGTGGTTCAAATAGCTTCGGCTATCACCTCATTTTGTCTGGTCGTGATGGTCAAGTGGATTAAGGCGTCTTGTACATACCAGTTGCGTTGCTCCTGGGAGTATGGGTTCGAGTCACTTCTGGGGTGTGAGTTTTCAGTTGCATATTGTCCTGGGGACCATTCAGGCTTGTTCGCATTTGTGTTCCTCACGTGTGCCCCAAAGAATGAGGAGATTTGGTAAAATGCTATGCCCAAGATTACTATCCGAGTGCCGGCGGTGGGGAGGTTCAAATAGCTTCGGCTATCACCTCGTTTTGTCCGGTCGTGATGGTCAAGTGGATTAAGGCGTCTTGTACATACCAGTTGCGTTGCTCCTGGGAGTATGGGTTCGAGTCACTTCTGGGGTGTGAGTTTTCAGTTGCATATTGTCCTGGGGACCATTCAGGCTTGTTCGCATTTGTGTTCCTCACGTGTGCCCCAAAGAATGAGGTGATTTGGTAAAATGCTATGCCCAAAATTACTATCCGAGTGCCGGCGGTGGGGTGGTTCAAATAGCTTCGGCAATCACCTCATTTTGTCCGGTCATGATGGTCAAGTGGATTAAGGCGTCTTGTACATACCAGTTGTGTTGCTCCTGGGAGTATGGGTTCGAGTCACTTCTGGGGTGTGAGTTTTCAGTTGCATATTGTCCTGGGGACCATTCAGGCTTGTTCGCATATATATATATTAGTATATTTCGGTAGCAGTCTTTCCTGTAGACATATATTATTAAATATGACCGAAAAAGTAAGATTAATAATTCTAACACGAATTTTCTCAATCTTTCGTACATTTCTTTTCACTGTTGGAGGTAAATCAAAAATCAATTCTCCAAAATTCATTTTTATTTCTAGTCTGACGCGACACGAGCGCGTTTCGTAAAACTTATTACATTTTCAAAGACTTTAGTTTACAAATACACAACTGAATAAAACTTACGCATCTCCGATTTTATATCTACATTTTAGTGAGGTGGATGGGGGTGAGGTGGCATAATAGGGTATTAATTTCATCAACACAAGACAGAACAAGAATTGGCATTAATAGGGTATTAATTTCATCAACACAAGACAGAACAAGAGGTGGCAATAATAGGGTATTAATTTCATCAACACAAGACAGAACACGAAACAATGGGTATTGAATAGAAGTGTATGTAGAAAGCCTATTGGTCCATATTTCTTGATGCTTCTATATTGGAGCGGAGTCTTGAGGTGGGTAGAATATTGTTGTGCATTAATTGGCTGTTGATTGCTGGTGTTGACTTCTTGATGTGTAGTGCCTCGCAAACGTCAAGCCGCCTGCTATCATTAGACCCATCAGACCTGCTGGTTTGAGGTACCTACATACCTTGCCCTTCCCTTATAACTGTTATTCACTCAGTTATTCATATCTTGCCTATGGTAGCTGTTCCTGTGGGGATCTGCATCCCTAAATTACCTCTGGCCTGTAATTACTCAGCATAAGTCAGCAGTTAGAACAATAATAATCTCCTGACTCAAGCAGCACTCTGGTCCATTATTGACATCTTTAAATGTGTTATTATTAAGTCACTGCCCATAATAATAATAATAATAATATTTAGTTAAGAGTAAATGCATATATAGTAATACTGCGGCACTGCTGAACATTGTCGACGACGTCCAGTGGTACGACAAAAGGTTTCGTAGTGATCAAGTAAAGGATCTCTGACCGGGTTCCCTCTGAATCGGTCCCTACTGACCGGTCCCCTCTGACCGGTCCCCTCTGAATCGCTCCTTGATCCTGTAGATCATGGTACACAGGCTTAGTACCAGAGGGTTGCACTTTGCTTAAGAGGCTTCCCGTCTCTTCTCGGTATAATGCACCAGGCTGGAAGTGAGGTGTGACCACCTAGAGTAAAGTGCTCAATGTGTGACGTGGTGAGTGGCCAGTCCGTCCTCCTAAGGTTTTCCAACGTCAAGAAAGCGATCAATATAAAGTGCCCTCTCCTAACCTACCAGAAGACCCAAAAAGAAAACGGAACAATACGTCACTTTCGCCAGCCGGTTCAATTGTCTTGTACGACAATTTTTGGCCTTATGTAACGCATCTGCCCGAGACGCTTTGCGTAATAGTGCCTTTAGGCATTGTATGTACCAGCTCTATCTATAAATTCATCAATATTTTTATCACCCCATGTATGTATGTACTTTACCTGAATAAACATTTGAATTTGAATTTGCATACCAACGAAATGCGACGTTCTTTGTAGGACTAGTTGGAGTGGTTGTGCAGGGGAGACTCCAAAAAAAAACTAAGTCTTCCTTTTCTCACACAATGGGACACCAAGGCTAAGGACGGGCAGGATGTGTGTTGATGTTTATCAACTTGGCGGTACCAATATGTGATAACCTTAATATAAGCTTCCCTGTCTACTGTGATTCTTGTAAATAAGCAATAGATATTTTTTCTAATGTGGCTTCAGACTCATCGATTCGTTTTCTTCTATTAGTTTTCCCTCATAGTGACCCTTTATCTGGTCATCCTCACACCGGGTGGGGCTTCCCTGTTAGGCGCAGCAGGCCGGTTGCTTCATCATGTATCCTCTACAGTGGTGCGTTTGTGTTTTAAGGCTTCATAAGATTCGAGTCATTTAGTTCCTTTGGCCTTCTATGCCAAAGAAGATGAATCGATGAGTCTGTCTTATTTACTACTTTGGCTTCCTACGCATCCTCGTGTATCCGTATGCACTGGTCCGTGTTCATCCAACTGTTGAAGGATGTTCCCGAACTGGATGTACAGACTGTTCTCGCTCTCGGGTCCGGATAAGCGAGGCGGCGCTGGCTGGGGGTCCTGGTGGTCAAATTTTCTCCGAGAACCCGAGGTTGTGGCGGCCGCGGGCCCGGTTTCTGGGGAATTACCGAGAAGGAAATGTGAATATGGAAAGAAACGGGGGACGTGTACAATGAGGAGGGACTGAGGTGGCTAAAGATGACTTAGAATGGCGTGACTAAAGAGAATTTTAATTATACTTTCCCCATTGTCAGGGAGAGGAAGCCTGTTCTGCTTATCGAGGTTTCCTCTAATCCAACTACTGATGGCTCCAGAATACAAGCCAAAATGTTATGCATAATTAGTGGCGTCATATAACATTATATAAACATTAACTCTCTGAGTAATAATAACTTTTCAAATATAGTGTGTATTATATGAATAAGAGTAATAATTGTAATAACTCTCGGGTACCTATTGACTGCTAGGTGAACAGGTGTGTCTTGGGAAAGGAAATGTGCCCAACCGTCTGTATACCTACCCGGGACTGAACCCGAGGGGGGAGGGGATACGATATAAGAAGGCAACAATGTATATTAAAAAAATAGCTTCTCTAAACAAATTTTTTTTGCATGGTGTACAGCGAACGAAACGTCCTGAGTAAAGTTATTATTACAGTTATCGACCTCTAGTGTAGCTGTCACATTGACTGTTGTGTATCTGTTAGTGACTGTTGTGTACCTGTTAGTGACTGTTGTGTATCTGTTAGTGACTGTTGTGTACCTGTTAGTGACTGTTGTGTAACTATCGGTGAAACTCATTTTGAGGCATTGGAGTGACTTGAACCCCGCGCTCTGGTTCCCGCGGCGTCTTGAACCCACATGCGGGTCCTAGTCTTTACAATGCCTCAAAATAATTTTCATTGATTCATCACGCTATTACGATGTCACCGTGGCCGGCTGCACGGCCGCCCATATAGGTCGTGTCAAAGAATTATATCAACTCATCTCCACTATTATCAATAACACCACCACCAACTCCACAACACACACCTGGCAGACCGCTGCTGCAGGGTAGGGCAGGGCGGGCCTCGGGACCTTCGTCACCTCCCAGCCTCGCCCGCAGGCAACACACGCAGACACACACCAGGAGGACCAGTAGCACGGCGCCCACGGCCACACACGCACACTCCAAGCTCCCCAGCGGTCCTGAACGGGCGGGGAAAGCATCTGTGAATAACTTGCATTCCGTGAATTAAATTTGTTGATGCAAGAACTACTAGGGATCACGAAACGAGAGGAGAGTCCCGAATGAACGCCAACTAGCTTGTGAAGAACACACTCAACACGTAGCGAAATATGTCTATGAAATATATCTCTCGATGACAATTCTTTCAAGGCACCTGACGATGGCCAAACAACAAGGAATATATTTCTACACACAACCACATTACCAGAAATATCCTAACCAAAAATAGCGAAATAATTGACATAGACAACGACAATAGATTAGTCATAGGTTGATACCTGGTTGATTACCTGGTTGATGGGGTTCTGGGAGTTCTTCTACTCCCCAAGCCCGGCCCCAGGCCAGGCTTGACTTGTGAGAGTTTGGTCCACCAGGCTGTTGCTTGGAGCGGCCCGCAGGCCCACATACCCACCACAGCCCGGTTGGTCCGGCACTCCTTGGAGGAATAAATCTAGTTTCCTCTTGGAGATGTCCACGGTTGTTCCGGCAATATTTCTTATGCTTGCTGGGAGGACGTTGAACAACCGCGGACCTCTGATGTTTATACAGTGTTCTCTGATTGTGCCTATGGCAAAGCCTGCTCTTCACTGGTTCTATCGAAGCACTACATATCAAACAATCTCGTCCAACAATTAACATCCAGCTCACACACTATTTAACACCTTCCTTCTTGGTTATATATTCTTTCTCCATTAATTTGTCCACTTCAATTCTGTCTTTAAAAATGCTGACAGGAACAACGGCTATGAATAGTGGAAATTAATGTTGGAGTGTTAAATTGTCAATTTCCTTCAAAAGTAAATAAGAATATGAATATAGAGAAGATTCCTTTTAGAATCCTTGATCTGACTGTTACGTTCAATATGATATAACCAATATTATATTCAGCGGCAAATCAAGCCTCACACCGTCTCTCCGTTCTTTTTCTGTGCCAGAGCCTTGACGGATTCTAGATCACCTATATTGCTACTGCACAAGTTCTGACATGGGGCGACTTGCCTGTCTCTCTGGTCACCAATCTAAGCTCTCTCTCGTCTAAATATTCCGCGCTTTAAACTTGTATATACTGTGTGTCTGTTTTATCAATTAGCCTTAGAATATTATACGTTTTGATTATGTTAAATTATTATGTTGAAGTACTCGATGGATTATGTTGTTCATATCTTCCTTGTGTGTCTTTTAAAAGTGTTTGAGATCCAATTTCCTCTTTTTTCTTGTAGCTCGATCCTCTCACCTCCGGGACATAACATCAGCCCATTTTTATTTAAAAAATTGTATTTTCAGGTGATGGTTCCATACCTGAAGGCAAAGTAGTTAAGCGCTAAGCCAGTATGACTATACAGCGCTTACTTGAACCGCATCATCGAGTGAGAGTGTTAGTGAGTGTGTGAGAGAGAGTGAGTGAGTGAGAAATAGAGATCTCGCGAAGGTTGAACTCACTCTGATCAGAAAGCATTTTTTTATCCAGTAAATAAAAGCGTTCTGAACGTGGTTAAGTTTTAAATAACCTGTCGACTTTATTTTACTAATGCGAGCCTTATAGGGGCGGATGGGGGGCTCTCTCTCTCTCTCTCTCTCTCTCTCTCTCTCTCTCTCTCTCTCTCTCTCTCTCTCTCTCTCTCTCTCTCTCTCTCTCTCTCTCTCTCTCTCTCTCTCTCTCTCTCTCTCTCTCTCTCTCTCTCTCTCTCTCTCTCTCTCTCTCTCTCTCTCTCTCTCTCTCTCTCTCTCTCTCTCTCTCTCTTCTCTCTCTCTCTCTCTCTCTCTCTCTCTCTCTCTCTCTCTCTCTCTCTCTCTCTCTCTCTCCTCTCTCTCTCTCTCTCTCTCTCTCTCTCTCTCTCTCTCTCTCTCTCTCTCTCTCTCTCTCTCTCTCTCTCTCTCTCTCTCTCTCTCTCTCTCTCTCTCTCTCTCTCTCTCTCTCTCTCTCTCTCTCTCTCTCTCTCTCTCTCTCTCTCTCTCTCTCTCTCTCTCTCTCTCTCTCTCTCTCTCTCTCTCTCTCTCTCTCTCTCTCTCTCTCTCTCTCTCTCTCTCTCTCTCTCTCTCTCTCTCTCTCTCTCTCTCTCTCTCTCTCTCTCTCTGTCTGTCTGTCTGTCTGTCTGTCTGTCTGTCTGTCTGTCTGTCTGTTTCTTTTTCCCCCTCCCTCCCCCCTCCTCCCCCTCTGTCTGTCATTGAGTACTAATGACGGAAGCGCGCACTCGCTCTGATTTCTATCCTCATAACTGAAGTTGTCAGAGTCCACTTGGAATATTTCACACAACTTACAACGTGTCTAGTTGATCAGACGGTGTGTTGCAGAACCTTCCCCTTCTGCTTATTGCAAGTCTTGAACGACCAAGAAACGTCGATCTGAAAGAGGCCTTTTTGTGTGGGGTCGTGTGATGTATACTAAGAACAGGTCTTGTTGCAGAAAGCAGCTCAAGTACCTCTTGTCACGTCTCAAGACTGATGTCTTCCCTCTCGTTGTGACGGCCCAACCACTTGGGCTGGACGGTAGAGCGACGGTCTCGCTTCATGGAGGTCGGCGTTCAATCCCCGACCGTCCAAGTGGTTGGGCACCATTCCTTTCCCCCGTTCCATCCCAGATCCTTATCCTGACCCCTTCCAAGTGCTATATAGCCATAACGACTTGGCTCTTTTCCTTGATTATTCCTTCTCGTTGTGACGTTTTAAGAATTCTTTTCGTCGGGGGGACAGGCAGACTGTGTATGTGTATGCTAGGCCTAAATCGAGGCCTCCCTTCCCCCCCCAAGGTTGAGGTACTGCCCCTCCCAGGATGTAACCCCACAACAGTTGGCCTGACTCCCAGGTAGCTATTTACTGCTGATGATTAAGAGGCATTAGGTGATAGGAAACGTGCCCAACCGTTTCTATTTTCCCTGGGATTGATTCGAACCCGGGATTCCCATTTGAGATTCGAGAATGAACCCAACTGTGCTACCGAGAGGGTGTCGAGGGAGGGAGGGACGGAGTTATGAGGAGAAAGCGTCAAGCCATTATGGCTATATAGCACTTGAAAGGGGTCCACCAGGTCCCGTTTAGGGTTTGGGTTTAGGTTTAGGACGGCGGGGGGGGGGGGAGGGAATGGTTGAAATGGGGACGGACCTCCCCATTTCATTCGTTACCCATTTCAACACTTCCGACAGACAGCGTAATGGACCCTATTGTTTCCTTGTTACAACACCTTACAGAGTTGTTACATCTTGTTGTAGAGTTTTTATGACGTGAAGAATGTTGTTAGGTGTTATAACTTGTTCGAACGTTGTAGCAACGTTTGTTTGGTCGTGTGTTTGGCGGGAAGTCTCGTGTGTGGCGATAGTAGTGAATACTCTCACAGTCAATGTGGGATTTAGGCAGACAAACGCACGCGCGCGCTCTCGCTCTCTCTCTCGTGTGTGTGTGTGTGTGTGTGTGTGTGTGTGTGTGTGTGTGTGTGTGTGTGTGTGTGTGTGTGTGTGTGTGTGTCCTCCAAACAAAGACCCAAAAGTGATTCCATGCACCCGCCAAACCCCCTGTTTATGAATGAAAAACATTTTACACACAACTCACAACTGTTTACCTTCGAACACTTTCGGAACAAGTGCTTCACTGACGAATTTTGTTCGAACCACAACGCTGTAAATGCTTCACCCACGTACCTACAAATACAAATAATCGCCAACAGAACCTAAACACCTGACCTAACCTATGCTTATATATACACAATATGCTAATATAATATTAATCGATATTTGAGAAAATTCCCGTTTTGAATGAACAGCATGTAAACATTTATGAATGTGTCTGTGGGGTCGACCGCTGGATGGAATGGACTTGAGTCGAGGACGGGTTGTGTAAGGCTACATACAATGTGTGTCAAGCAGGATATTCCCTCATGGAGGTCATGTTGGAAACGAAATCCCAAAATTCTCGTTTTGCTATCTTCCTTCGGATCAGTATTTCTAGCAAATTGTCAGTGATGTTGTTTTGTAGTTCAGTGACTAAAGTCCTCCTTCTGTTCTTGCAAATTGTCACATAATTCGTCGTTTTCAAACTGTCTAGCAGGTCTCTCTCTCTTCCAGTAAGGAGTTGAATAATATAACAATGGTTCTACACAACACTTCAGCATCTTGTAGATATATTAAGTGATATATTATTGTTCAACTACAACACTTGAACTAGTCGGTACAGCAATGGTTTTACTTTATTCAGGTCGGAGTTCGATTCCCGATTGTGCAAGTGGCTGGGGATCATTCCTCTACTTTTTAATCGTACCCCAGCTCCTTGGCCTCGTACCCCAGCTCCTTGGCCTCGTACCCCAGCTCCTTGGCCTCGTACCCCGGCTCCTTGGCCTCGTACCCCGGCTCCTTGGCTTCGTACCCCGGCTCCTTGTCCTCGTACCCCGGCTCCTTGTCCTCGTACCCCGGCTCCTTG
This sequence comes from Procambarus clarkii, assembly GCF_040958095.1. Lineage (NCBI taxonomy): Eukaryota > Metazoa > Arthropoda > Malacostraca > Decapoda > Cambaridae > Procambarus > Procambarus clarkii. The sequence continues at coordinate 33,099,379 of NC_091187.1, forward strand.
TCCTCGTACCCCGGCTCCTTGTCCTCGTACCCCGGCTCCTTGTCCTCGTACCCCGGCTCCTTGTCCTCGTACCCCGGCTCCTTGTCCTCGTACCCCGGCTCCTTGTCCTCGTACCCCGGCTCCTTGTCCTCGTACCCCGGCTCCTTGTCCTCGTACCCCGGCTCCTTGGCCTCGTACCCCGGCTCCTTTGTCCTCGTACCCCGGCTCCTTGTCCTCGTACCCCAGCTCCTTGTCCTCGTACCCCCGGAGGAAAGGCTACGTGAACTGCACCTCACGTGGCTGGAAAACAGAAGAGCTCGGGGAGACATGATTACCGCATACAAAATTCTCAGGGGAATTGACAGGGTGGACAAAGATGGATTATTTAACACGGGTTGTACACGAACAAGGGGACACAGGTGGAAGCTCAGTACCCAAATGAGCCACAGAGACATTGAAAAACTTGTTCAGTGTCAGAGTAGTTAGTAAATGGAATGCATTAGGCAGTGATGTTGTGGAGGCTGACTCCATACACAGTTTCAAATGTAGATATGATAGAATCCAGTAGGCTCAGGAATCTGTATACCAGTGGATTGGCGGTTGAGAGGCGGGATCAAAGAGCCAGAGCTCCACCCATGGTGTGTGTGTACTCACTCCACAACTAGGTGAGTACACACACCACCACCACCACCTCCCCTACACACACCAGCCCCCCCCCCCTACACACATCACGCACACACCCCTACACCGGACACCCCAACAAGGGGTGTAACACACACACCCCCTCCCTACCATGTTTACCATCGTCTACACAACCAATCACAGAGAGGCTGGACCACGTCACAGCGACCTTACTAACACACGTCTCCTCAACCACTCCATAACGTACTGACCGACGTGTGTGTAAGTGACACCACCTATACACACCTGCACCACCTCTACACACCTGCACCACCACCACACACCAGCACGACAGGGACATACCTCCGCACGCAGAGACGCTGGGCAGGTGTGCACACCAGAGAGCAGCAAGGAGCAACATTACACAACGCCCCCCGCCGCCTCTACAGCTGTGTAACACAGTCTCATATCAGCACAAGACATCCGCCTCAGATCAGGAAGGTGCAGCAGGATGATGGAAAAAAAAACACTAACTTGAAATATTTCTCAATGCAGACATTTCATTTATGAATTGCATACACATACGTAGGATCCAGGCGGCTGTTAAGGTTGGGATCTGAGGTGATGAAGGAAGTAGTTAGGTGACGGACGTCTTGATAAGTCTATGAGGCTGCCTGTCCTCGATAATGACAAATGATTTCACTCATAAAATGTCAAATTAGAAAGCATGAGGTTGGCGATCCGTGAACGTATTATCCATTAAGTTATAACTCTCACACTGTCTCTCACCAGGTCACCCTGCCCCATGATGGCAGGGTCTCTCTCTCACCCTGCCCCATGATGGCAGGGTCTCTCTCTCACCCTGCCCCATGATGGCAGGGTCTCTCACACCCTGCCCCATGATGGCAGGGTCTCTCACACCCTGCCCCATGATGGCAGGGTCTCTCTCACCCTGCCTCATGATGGCAGGGTCTCTCTCACCCTGCCTCATAATGGCAGGGTCTCTCTCTCACCCTGCCTCATGATGGCAGGGTCTCTCTCTCACCCTGCCTCATGATGGCAGGGTCTCTCTCTCACCCTGCCCCATGATGGCAGGGTCTCTCTCTCACCCTGCCCCATGATGGCAGGGTCTCTCTCACCCTGCCCCATGATGGCAGGGTCTCTCTCTCACCCTGCCTCATGATGGCAGGGTCTCTCTCACCCTGCCTCATGATGGCAGGGTCTCTCTCACCCTGCCCCATGATGGCAGGGTCTCTCTCTCACCCTGCCCCATGATGGCAGGGGCCACTAAGGGGCAAGGTAGAGAGCGCTCGGCTGAAGGTCAACCCATCCTCCAGCTCAACCAACAAGTCAAATACCGACTTAGTTCATCTAAGTTTGGACAATGTTTGACTAATTCAACAGCCATCTGAACGGATGAATCTTCCCTACAGTATAACAAAACTTTTTATTTCAGTATAATAAACATAATTTTCTTCTGAAATGTAAATTAATATTATATATTGTGGGGTTTATGTATAGTTAGGTCTGGGTGAGGTGTTTTGGAACGTTGATTTAGGGAGTGTTTACAGGCTGAGGGTGAACGAAGCGCGTCTCGAGCCATAGTCTCGAACATGGTTAGGTGGAGTTTAAGTTCAAATACTGACTTCAGTAGAGTTTCTATAGTGAGTATTTGACTTGTACGTTCTGAACCTCACAGCCCTTTGTTTTGATGATGGGCTGCTCCATTTGCACCTACAGGTCAGGTCCTTGACCTACAGGTCAGGTCCTTGACCTACAGGTCAGGTCCTTGACCTACAGGTCAGGTCCTTGACCTACAGGTCAGGTCCTTGACCTACAGGTCAGGTCCTTGACCTACAGGTCACGTATTACCTCACTCCTGACCAATTTAATTTTACCTTCTGTTATTTCATCTCCTTTTGCTAGCCAATTATCACCTATTTACCGTCTTCACCTCACTCGACACCACTGTACATCACTTCTCCAATATTCACACAGCTTCTCAGAAAAAATATAGCAGACGAATGAAGTGGAGGAAGAGAAGGAAGAAGAGGAGGAGGAGCAGCAGCTGCTGTAGGAACAGTTAGGGAACACCAGATGACAGCAGTTACAAGAATGTATGTTGTGTTAGTTCTGAAGATAAATATACGAGGCTATGGGTCCCCCTTCTTCCAGCCAGAGGTGGTACTCCCTTCCCTTTTGTCTTTATGCTATATTTTTTGTGTTAAAAAAGTCCCAGAACAGTGATCAGTGATACATTGTCAAACATGGACACTCTCGACCATATAAATACCTTACATACTGCTATGTCCAGGGGCCTTGATAGTGACATTTGCTAACTTTTCGCAAGTGATGACGCTTCTAAACTTCGGTGAAGGAAGTTATTGTTGTAAAGGAAATTTTGATGGTAAATACTCTATTTTTTTTTTACTTGTGTATATGTCACTTTTTTTTTCGTTTGATACAACTAAACTGACTTGATTTTTTACAGCAGAATTGATTTAATTGACTAACACTTGTTTACAAGATAATCGACTTGCTTACTTTGCTTGTAAACGAGGCCAGCTTTAGTCCACTGGAACTAATCTCTCAAATGGAACAATTCGCAGTCAAATAGAAACATACGCAAACAACTATGGAGACTCCCGGGGGGGGGAGGGGATGCTAGAAAGCAAACAATATGAATGAGCTCTAATCCCCCACTAGAAGAAAGGGGGGGGGAGGGGGTTAACTCAGACGTCAACATACATGGAATAATACACTATAACACAAACTATACACACTGTATTCCTCGTCCCGGTGTATGTACTGTATAGAGTTTTACCTTAAGCCTGAAACATACTGGTGGAGGCCTTACTAACCCCTCCCCCCAACCCAGGTGATTGATCACAGACCCCCCCACCCCCAAGCAATGTGTCCAACTGCGATACTCAGCACATTAGTCTACATTCTCAGTTCTCACTCCAGGAATCCAGGTTCAATCTCAGGTCTGGACAGAAACGCTTGGGCACCTTTCTTTTCTCCTAATGTCTCTGTTCACCTACCAATTTAAAATAAAAATAAATAAAAAAAATAGGTACCTGGGAATTGGGCCATTGTTGAAGGTTGCAGACCAGGGGAAGGGGGACCTGGATAAGTCTAAATACAGGTCAGTCTACGCACAGAGTTGAGGACGGCCGCCAGGGGCCACTAAGGGCCGCCAGGGGCCGCCAGGGGCCGCCAGGGACCAGTAGGGGCCGCCAGGGGCCACTAGGGGCCGCCAGGGGACCACTAGGGGCCGCCAGGCGACCACTAGGGGCCGCCAGGGGACCACTAGGGGCCACCAGGGGACCACTAGGGGCCGCCAGGGGACCACTAGGGACCGCTAGGGGGCCACTAGGGGCCAACACGTCCACACTGTTCACTGTGGATTCCATCAATTCCCCGCCCAGCGCCCTGTAATTTGACGAAACTTTTGATCAAACTCAACCACGCGGCGCGTTTTTGTTTGTGTGGTATTAATCCCACGTGATCAATCTCCTCTGTTGTTTGTGTCTGTTTATTCATGGTTTGACAAACCGCCGCCCCCCCCCCCCCCGTCCAAATGCCAACACGACAAAGCATCCATTATGATCGTGTTTGGTAAAATTGTTTGTTGCTCTGACCTTAATGTTTGTTTCTAATTTGCAGCTGCAACATTTAAATGGTCAGCTCGGCTGTTGTTGCTCTCGAAGGTACTGTTGAGTCTCAACTTTTAAGAGCAGAGGCGATTTTTATTTGTGAATATGTGTGTTTTATTTTGGCTTTTGGATTTTTTTTTGGACGGCCATATAGTGAAGGTGTGACGGAAAATAGTCAGTGTAATTACACACACACACACACACACACACACACACACACACACACACACACACACACACACACACATACACACACACACACACACACACACACACACACACACACACACACACACACACACGCACACACACACACTCACTCACTCACTCACTCACTCACACGTTGGATTAGTTAACAAATGAAATGGACTCGGCTGTGATGTATGTGTTTGAGGCTGACTCCATACACAGTTTCAAATTTTGATATGATAGAGCCCAGTAGGCTCAGGAATCTGTACACCAGTTGATTGACAGCTGAGAAGCGGAACCAAAGAGCAGTTAGCAGCCCCCGTGGCGTAGTGGTAAGACACTTCCTTGGCGATTCACGAGCGCTTTGGCCTGGGTTCGTATCCTGGCCGGGGGGAGGATTTACTGGGCGCCAATCTTTAACTGTAGCCACTGTTCACCCAGCAGTAAAATGGGTACCTGGTGGTTAAACGTTTAGGCGGGTCGTATTCCGGGGAATATTAGGATTAAGGACCTGCCCGAAACGCTATGATTGCTAGTAGCTGTACAGGAATGTAAGAACTCTTGAAATATATATATTTATATATACATATATATTATTAAGCTGAACTAAGTACCCTCCCTACTCCCATACCAGACTCTCCCCCCATCCTAGGTTCACATAGCCCCCCCCTTGTCCCACAATCCCAGGGGCTACACCCCCCCCCCTTCTACCCCTACAACCATATAATTCTAGGTGAGAGTAAGGGAGAGTAAGGGTGAAGGGGAGGGAGAGAGTAAGGGCGACTCAGGGAAACCAATACTTGTTCAGCAGTTGGAAACATTTATGAGTTTGAAAGTGGGGTCTTCTGGGTCAGATTCAGGGGGGGGGGTAAGGTCAGGTTGAGAGGACCAGGGGGGGGGGTAAGGTCAGGTTGAGAGGACCAGGGGGGGGTAAGGTCAGGTTGAGAGGACCAGGGGGGGGGTAAGGTCAGGTTGAGAGGACCGGGGGGGGTAAGGTCAGGTTGAGAGGACCAGGGGGGGGGGGGTAAGGTCAGGTTGAGAGGACCAGGGGGGGGTAAGGTCAGGTTGAGAGGACCAGGGGGGGGGGTAAGGTCAGGTTGAGAGGACCAGGGGGGGGTAAGGTCAGGTTGAGAGGACCAGGGGGGGGGGTAAGGTCAGGTTGAGAGGACCAGGAGGGGGTAAGGTCAGGTTGAGAGGACCAGGGGGGGTAAGGTCAGGTTGAGAGGACCAGGGGGGGTAAGGTCAGGTTGAGAGGACCAGGGGGGGTAAGGTCAGGTTGAGAGGACCAGGGGGGGTAAGGTCAGGTTGAGAGGACCAGGGGGGGTAAGGTCAGGTTGAGAGGACCAGGGGGGGTTAAGGTCAGGTTGAGAGGACCAGGGGGGGTAAGGTCAGGTTGAGAGGACCAGGGGGGGGGTAAGGTCAGGTTGAGAGGACCAGGGGGGGGGGGGTAAGGTCAGGTTGAGAGGACCAGGGGGGGGTAAGGTCAGGTTGAGAGGACCAGGGGGGGGGTAAGGTCAGGTTGAGAGGACCAGGGGGGGGTAAGGTCAGGTTGAGAGGACCAGGGGGGGGGGGGTAAGGTCAGGTTGAGAGGACCAGGAGGGGGTAAGGTCAGGTTGAGAGGACCAGGGGGGGTAAGGTCAGGTTGAGAGGACCAGGGGGGGTAAGGTCAGGTTGAGAGGACCAGGGGGGGTAAGGTCAGGTTGAGAGGACCAGGGGGGGTAAGGTCAGGTTGAGAGGACCAGGGGGGGTAAGGTCAGGTTGAGAGGACCAGGGGGGGTTAAGGTCAGGTTGAGAGGACCAGGGGGGGTAAGGTCAGGTTGAGAGGACCAGGGGGGGGGGTAAGGTCAGGTTGAGAGGACCAGGGGGGGGTAAGGTCAGGTTGAGAGGACCAGGGGGGGGTAAGGTCAGGTTGAGAGGACCAGGGGGGGTAAGGTCAGGTTGAGAGGACCAGGGGGGGTAAGGTCAAATTGAGAGGACAAGGGGGGGGTAAGGTCAGGTTGAGAGGACCAGGGGGGGGTAAGGTCAGGTTGAGAGGACCACGGGGGGGGGGTAAGGTCAGGTTGAGAGGACCAGGGGGGGTAAGGTCAGGTTGAGAGGACCAGGGGGGGTAAGGTCAGGTTGAGAGGACCAGGGGGGGTAAGGTCAGGTTGAGAGGACCAGAGGGGGTAAGGTCAGGTTGAGAGGACCAGGGGGGGGGTAAGGTCAGGTTGAGAGGACCAGGGGGGGTAAGGTCAGGTTGAGAGGACCAGGGGGGGTAAGGTCTGGTTGAGAGGACCAGGGGGGGGGAGGTAAGGTCTGGTTGAGAGGACCAGGGGGGGCGGGTTAGGTCTGGTTGAGAGGACCAGGGGGGGGTAAGGTCAGGTTGAGAGGACCAGGGGGGGGTAAGGTCAGGTTGAGAGGACCAGGGGGGGGGGGTAAGGTCTGGTTGAGAGGACAGGGGGGGGTAAGGTCTGGTTGAGAGGACCAGGGGGGGGGGGTAAGGTCTGGTTGAGAGGACCAGGGGGGGTAAGGTCAGGTTGAGAGGACCAGGGGGGGGGGTAAGGTCAGGTTGAGAGGACCAGGGGGGGTAAGGTCAGGTTGAGAGGACCAGGGGGGGTAAGGTCCGGTTGAGAGGACCAGGGGGGGGAGGTAAGGTCTGGTTGAGAGGACCAGGGGGGGTAAGGTCAGGTTGAGAGGACCAGGGGGGGGGTAAGGTCAGGTTGAGAGGACCAGGGGGGGTAAGGTCAGATTAAGAGGACCAGGGGGGGGTAAGGTCAGGTTGAGAGGACCAGGGGGGGGGGTAAGGTCAGGTTGAGAGGACCAGGGGGGGTTAAGGTCAGGTTGAGAGGACCAGGGGGGGTAAGGTCAGGTTGAGAGGACCAGGGGGGGTAAGGTCAAATTGAGAGGACAAGGGGGGGCGGTAAGGTCAGGTTGAGAGGACCAGGGTGGGGGGGTAAGGTCAGTCAGGTTGAGAGGACCACCGGGGGGGGGGGTAAGGTCAGGTTGAGAGGACCAGGGGGGGGTAAGGTCAGGTTGAGAGGACCAGGGGGGGGTAAGGTCAGGTTGAAAGGACCAGGGGGGGTAAGGTCAGGTTGAGAGGACCAAGGGGGGTAAGGTCAGGTTGAGAGGACCAGGGGGGGTAAGGTCAGGTTGAGAGGACCAGGGGGGTAAGGTCAGGTTGAGAGGACCAGGGGGGGTAAGGTCTGGTTGAGAGGACCAGGGGGGGGGAGGTAAGGTCTGGTTGAGAGGACCAGGGGGGGCGGGTAAGGTCTGGTTGAGAGGACCAGGGGGGGGGTTAAGGTCAGGTTGAGAGGACCAGGGGGGGGTAAGGTCAGGTTGAGAGGACCAGGGGGGGGGGTAAGGTCTGGTTGAGAGGACAGGGGGGGGTAAGGTCTGGTTGAGAGGACCAGGGGGGGTAAGG
>NC_091187.1:33107726-33131483 GCF_040958095.1 Procambarus clarkii
GTGGTGGGAGAGGGTAGTGGTTGTGGTGTTGGGGGGAGACAGTGGTAGTGGTGGTGGTGGGAGAGGGTGGTAGGGTTGGTGGTGGTCCTCTTAACCTCGTATGGAGTGAGAGAGGAGGAATAGTAGTGGAGGTGGCTGCAGACTCCTCCACTGCCCTCCTCCCTCCCTCATTCTGTACGTCAACACCACCTATCACCACCCCCACAACACCACCTATCACCACCCCCACACCACCACCCGATCAACACCGCCCGGCGAGATGACACACGCGCGCCCGGCGAGATGACACACGCGCGCCCGGCGAGATGACACACGCGCGCCCGGCGAGATGACACACGCGCGCCCGGCGAGATGACACACGCGCGCCCAGCGAGATGACACACGCGCGCCCGGCGAGATGACACACGCGCGCCCACAGATATTCACAAATATTCTATTTTTTTTGTGTTGGCAAATTTTTCAATTTGCACATGACATTCAGTCATGACGGCAATAGTCATTCTTTTTGTTATAAAAAGGTTCCCAATAGAAACCTTCGCTCTGATGTTCCCTTTATCCCCTTACTTTTTCCTTCCCCTCTCCATTGTTCTGCTGTTCGTATCTCTGTGGGGAAATGGTACACTGTTTGTTCCATTTATCTCCCCCCCCCCCCCCCCCCCCTGAGTGTCCCACTTTCTCTTCCTGATCTGAAACACTTACTGGACTCCTTGCCGGAGCCTGTGCTCCTGCTGGGAGATTTCAATTGTCGTCATTTCCTTTGGGGTGATGGTCTGACGAACACTCGGGGTCGCCTTCTTGAGCCATTTATCCTCTCTTCTTCCCTGTCTCTTCTGAATTCTGGTGAGCCCACGCAATTGGACTCTTGGACTCGCACCCCTTTCCTGTCTTGATCTTTCTCTTTGCTCTTCTCCTCTTTACTTAGATTTCACGTGGCAGGTTCTTGATGACCTCCATGGCAGTGACCATTTCCCTATCCTTGTTACCTTTTTCTCTTTTCACCCTCCCCTCTCCTTCCCTAGGTGGCAGTTTGCGAAAGCGGACTGGGACCTCTTTACCCTCAGCGGTGTCTCTTCCAGGCTGTCCGCTGTAAGCGTGCAGCCTGGAAGAGACACCGCCGTCGGCAGACGGCCGATTCTTTTCTTTCGGAAGGCGAGTGCGGTGGCCCGTAGGGCCATCCGTACGACTAAACGTGAATGTTGGGCATCTTATGTCTCCACCATTACGTACGAAAACTCCTCTGTCACAGATCTGGAAGCGTATCCGCTAGATAGCGGGATAGATAGATGTTTCACCGGTCCTTCACCTCCGTGGTACTCTTGTGGCGGACCCGTTGCAGGTCGCTACCGAACTGGGTTCCCACTTTTCTTCTGTTAGCTCTGATCTTCATCATCCCCAATCTTTCCTTCTTCGTAAACCTGTCCTTGAGTCTCGTCCTTTAGATTTCTGCACTCGTCTTCAGCTTCCCTATAATGATCCCTTCTCTCTCTCTCTGAACTTCGTTCTGCCCTGGCCCTCTGCGGTTCTACGGTGGCGGGCTCCGATGGTATTCATTATGAGATGCTTCGCCATCTCCCTCCGAGCACGTCTCAGTATTTAGTGAGTCTGTATAATTGGATCTGGGAGGCGTCGTCAGTCCCTGAGGACTGACTCGATGCCATTGTTCTCCCTGTTCGCAAACCAGGGTCTCTGAGAACATCCCCTAAGGAGGACTTTCGCCCTATTGCCCTCACAAGTTGTCTGCAAACTCTTTGAACGTATGGTTAACGTTCGTCTGATGTCGGTTCCTGGAACACCATCACCTCCTCTCCCCTTCTCAATTTGGTTTCCTGCAAGTGCCGCAGCACGACAGATGTCCTGATGAACTTGGAGGTCTATATTCATACTGCTTTTGCTGCGAAGACCTCCGTTGTTGCCGTCCTATTTGACCTGGAAAAGGCTTACGACACCACTTGGCGATATTATATTCTATCCCAGCTTCATTCTTTTGGTCTTCGTGGTCATCTCCCTCTCTTTCTCCGCAGCTTCCTCTCGTCGTTCCTTTCGGGTGCGGCTTGGTATCGCTCTCTCCACCTCTTTTCAGCAATACGAAGGTGTGCCCCAGGGCTAGTGGTCTGAGCAGTACTCTTTTTCTAGGTTGCCTTCAACTGGTCTTCTTTCCTCTCTTCCTTCAGGCATCTTCTCCTCTCTCTATGTCGATGATCTTACCCTTTGCTGTCAGGGTGATGATTCGCCTCTCCTTCAACTGCCGGCTTCAACTTGCGATTGATAGCCGTGTCGTCTTGGGCCACCGATCATGGCTTCAAGTTCTCTACTTACTAAGACTTGTGCCATGACTTTTACTCGGAAACGGGTTGCTTCTTCGTCCCTCTTTGTCACTTTATGGTCATCCCCTTGTAGTACAAAGATTCCGTGAAAGCTTTTGGGGTTATTCCTTGACACATCGTTTGTCTTGGTCTCCCCATATCTCTTACCTCTGTGTTGAGTGCTCTAAGGCCCTTACCGTCTTTAGGATATTGTCCCATACTTCTTGGGGAGCGGATAGGCACACTCTCCTTGCTTTACTATTCCTCTCTCGTCCTGTATAAGCTCGATTATGGTTGCCCTGCTTACTCGTCTGCTTCTCCTTCTACTCTTCGCCAGTCTTGATGCTTTGCACCATACTGGGTTGCGCCTCAGTTCTGGTGCCTTTCGTTCGACTCCCGTCCTTAGCTTGATATGTTGACACTGGCTTCCTAGTCTCTCCAGGACCGCCGTGATCGCTACTGTCTTCGCTATCTTGCGCGGTCCTTACAACATCCTTCCTCTCGCCTCTTGTTGTGCTTTAACTTTTACCCCTCCTGCGGTTCCTGTTCCTCTTCACCACCTCCCTCTTTCTGTCCGGCTTATCTCGCCTTACAGGATTCTCTTTCCGTTCGTATTTCTAATGTTTCTCCTCGTGTTGTTCCTTCTTTGCCCCCGTGGAGAGTCCCCCTTCCGCAGGTTTTGTGCTTCCTTGACCCGCATCACTAAAGCTTTTACCCTTCCTACGGTTCTAAAACGCCTTTTCCTTGAGCACTTTTCTTCTCACTCCCGCTCTGTTTCTGTCTTCACCAATGGGTCCTAAGTCTGCGGAAGATGTTGGCTACTCTGTTGTTTTTCCTGATCGCACTTATATGTGTCGCTTACCTCCGCAGACTAGTATCTTCACAGCGGAGCTTTATGCTATTCTCTTTGCTCTTCGTCTCCTGATTTCTTGTTGTCAGTCTTCCTTTGTAGTTGTTGTTGACTCTCGTAGTGCCCTCATGGCTCTCGGGTCCTTTAATTCGGTTCATCCAGTAGTTGTCGAGATCCAGTATTGGCCTTTTCTTGTTCACAGTAAATTTAAGTCGGTTGAGTTTTGTTGGGTTCCCAGCCATATTGGTGTGTCTTTAAATGAGCGTGCGGATGCTGCCGCCAAGGAAGCTGTCCGCTCTTGTCCCATCTCTCGTAAAGGTATTCCATATTCCGACTTTTACCCGGTTATCCATTCCTCCATCCTTACCCGTTGGCAGGCTTCTTGGTCGTCTGTTACTGGTAACAAACTACGTACTCTTAAATGTTGTGTTTCCTCGTGGCCATCCTCCTACCACCATAACCGGCAATGGGAAACGGCTCTGGCGAGGTTGCGTATTGGCCATACTCGCTTAACCCATGGTCACTTGATGGAGCGTCGCCCTGCTCCTTATTGTCCTAATTGCATTGTCCCTCTTACAGTCGTGCATCCCCGCAAACACAACTAGGTGAATACACACACACACACACACACACACACACACACACACACACACACACACACACACACACTCACTCACTCACTCACTCACTCACTCTAACGTTGTTGGTTTAGGCTTGGTTCAGCCTTTTGTGTCTCGGCCAATCTAAGTATCCCAAGTTTTACAGTTTTCTTTGTCTCGATTTTCTCTCCTATCTTACGGCTTCAGGGGTTTCTTTTCTATATCAGTTCATTTTCAAAGAGTAACCTGGATTCATACTTTATAATGTGTTGTTCATTTGAAAGGTCTTGATGAGATCAGTTCAAGTATACTTGATTCAAATTTCAAAATCAAAATTCTAATTCAAATATTTATTCAGGTAAAAGTACCTGAATGAGTAATTCATCGAAGATGAGTTACAAACATAATGTTGGATTTCTTCTAGGTCCTTGTTCTCTTCATCAACAATCGTGGTGTTGATATGGTAGTTATCATGTGTGTTGCTATCCTCTACATGCAAGGTTTTGCATTGTTCGATATTGAGAAGTATTTGTCAGACTGCAGTCCCCTGTGGCGTAGTGGTAGGACGCTCGCCTGGCCTTTCGCGAGCGCTTTGTCCTGGGTTCGTATCATGGCCGGGGAAGATTTACTGGGCGCAAATCCTTAAGTGTAGCCACTGTTTATAAGTGTTCCTCTGCGCTAGGCAAAGTTCCTGGTGTCAACTAGTGTTGATTGATGCAGTTTGCAGACCTGTATTTGATGTATCATGCCCAGTAGTTGAGAAGCTGGATATAGTATTAGAGTGTGTCATATTAGAGTGTTGTAGTATTAATGTTGTGGAAGGTTCTTAATGCCAGTAAACTGGAATATTTGTTGCTAGCTTTTTACTTCCCTAGAAACTTGCGTGGTATGTGGCCAGGCTGTGTGTTCCAGTGATGCTGAAGGATACTACCTTAAGATTATATCTCCCCGACCATGAGTGTGTGTGTGTGTGTGTGTGTGTGTGTGTGTGTGTGTGTGTGTGTGGGGTGGGGGGTGGGGGGGTCCTTAAGCTAAACACAAGCTTCCTGCCCCCCCCCTTCCCTCCCCCCCACCCTCACCACTCCCCCCCACCCCCACCACTCCCCCTCACCCCCACCCCTCCCCCCCACCCCCACCACTCCCGGCAGTGGGTGTCATGATATCAGCAATTCAATTCAATGATCCAGTAACAGCAATGCAAGTTGCATCCTGGAAGCTTCAAATAGGTTCTAATTAGACCCTTTACATCAACAGATTGACGGTTAAGAGGCGGGACCAAAGAGCCAGACCTCATCCCCCGCAAGCACATCTAGGTGAGTACTTATACCGATCAAAGGCCTTCCTCTTCTAATCAAGGATCTTACCTATAGCATATAGAGAGTTGCTGCTGGCCTATATTTCTTATAATCTCGATTTAGAGATTTAGTTGGTACTAAATCCGTCGTTACCGATAACGTGGTCCAGATAAACGAGCTTTAGAGATAAGTAGAGTTGAGGTAATTATACGTCACCACTAATCATGACTGTGACGTCATGGTTAGTGGTGACGTCAGTCAACGAAAACGGCTGCCCCTCCCCCCCCAACAGTGACGTCATACAAAGGTGATTCGGTGTGCATTTGGGAATGATTGATAATGTATTCGTAATGTACCTGCACACAGAAATAACAGCACATAAGACCAGAAGGCATGGCAGGATGTGCAGAATACCCCCGTTGAGGAGCAGAGGTGCAACAGGTATTCTGAGAGAGAACTCTATCAACATCAGAGGCCCGAGACTGTTCAACACGCTTCCGCTACACATAAGGGACATACCTGGTCGACCCCTCACAATGTTCAAGAGAGAACTTGACAAACATCTCCAAAGGATACTTGATCAACCAGGCTGTGACTCATACGTCAGGCTGCGAGCAGCCGCGTCCAACAGCCTGGTTAACCAGTCCAGCAACCAGGAGGCCTGGTCGACGACCGGGCCGCGGGGTCGCTGAGCTAAGGAATCACCTCGAGGTAGCCTCAAGGTATGTATTCGCAGGTTATGCATGCTGTATTTACCGATGATACATAATGTATTCACAGAGGTTACTGAACTCCCTGGTGATAATGTATTCGCAGCTGATTTAGTAAGTATTGGTGGCATATTCATAATGTATTAACAGTTTATTCATATATTCGCGGTTTGCTCATAATGTATTCGCGGGCAAAGATGAGAGTTAATGCATTGAAACTTTGTCTTAATTATCAATATTATTGTTTTCCCGCTATTCCTTGTTATTCTTTATTCCCACCTTTTTGTGTTTTATTTGCTTTATCAACTATTTTGTTTCTAGCCTTTTTTTAATTATGTATATTTGTCTTTACTGCTGTGTGTGTGTGGCATTTCTCTCTCTCTACCGTAGATCTTTATCTCTCTTTACCGTAGATCTTTATCTCTCTCTACCGTAGATCTTTATCTCTCTCTACCGTAGATCTTTATCTCTCTCTACCGTAGATCTTTATCTCTCTCTACCGTAGATCTTTATCTCTCTTTATCGTAGATCTTTATCTCTCTCTACCGTAGATCTTTATCTCTACCGTAGATCTTTATCTCTCTCTACCGTAGATCTTTATCTCTCTCTACCGTAGATCTTTATCTCTCTCTACCGTAGATCTCTCTACCGTAGATCTTTATCTCTCTTTACCGTAGATCTTTATCTCTCTCTACCGTAGATCTTTATCTCTCTCTACCGTAGATCTTTATCTCTCTCTACCGTAGATCTTTATCTCTCTCTACCGTAGATCTTTATCTCTCTTTACCGTAGATCTTTATCTCTCTCTACCGTAGATCTTTATCTCTCTCTACCGTAGATCTCTCTACCGTAGATCTTTATCTCTCTTTACCGTAGATCTTTATCTCTCTCTACCGTAGATCTTTATCTCTCTCTACCGTAGATCTTTATCTCTCTCTACCGTAGATCTTTATCTCTCTCTACCGTAGATCTTTATCTCTCTTTACCGTAGATCTTTATCTCTCTCTACCGTAGATCTTTATCTCTCTCTACCGTAGATCTTTATCTCTCTCTACCGTAGATCTTTATCTCTCTCTACCGTAGATCTTTATCTCTCTCTACCGTAGATCTTTATCTCTCTCTACCGTAGATCTTTATCTCTCTCTACCGTAGATCTTTATCTCTCTCTACCGTAGATCTTTATCTCTCTCTACCGTAGATCTTTATCTCTCTCTACCGTAGATCTTTATCTCTCTCTACCGTAGATCTTTATCTCTCTTTACCGTAGATCTTTATCTCTCTCTACCGTAGATCTTTATCTCTCTCTACCGTAGATCTTTATCTCTCTACCGTAGATCTTTATCTCTCTTTACCGTAGATCTTTATCTCTCTCTCTACCTTAGATCTTTATCTCTCTCTACCGTAGATCTTTATCTCTCTCTACCGTAGATCTTTATCTCTCTCTACCGTAGATCTTTATCTCTCTCTACCGTAGATCTCTCTCTCTACCGTAGATCTTTATCTCTCTTTACCGTAGATCTTTATCTCTCTCTACCGTAGATCTCTCTCTCTACCGTAGATCTTTATCTCTCTTTACCGTAGATCTTTATCTCTCTCTACCGTAGATCTCTCTCTCTACCGTAGATCTTTATCTCTCTTTACCGTAGATCTTTATCTCTCTCTACCGTAGATCTCTCTCTCTACCGTAGATCTTTATCTCTCTTTACCGTAGATCTCTCTCTCTCTCTCTACCGTAGATATTTATCTCTCTACCGTAGATATTTATCTCTCTCTACCGTAGATATTTATCTCTCTACCGTAGATATTTATCTCTCTACCGTAGATCTCTCTCTCTCTCTCTACCGTAGATATTTATCTCTCTACCGTAGATATTTATCTCTCTACCGTAGATATTTATCTCTCTCTACCGTAGTCATGAGAACTGAGACATTGATCAGTGTTCCTTTTGAACAACAGAGGCATAGAGAGCATGCGTAACCTTCTATACGCACACGCGCGCCCTCACGAAACACACTATATAGGCACCTATATATATATATATATATATATATATATATATATATATATATATATATATATATATATATATATATATATATATATGTCGTACCTAATAGCCAGAACGCACTTCTCAGCCTACTATGCAAGGCCCGATTTGCATAGTAAGCCAAGTTTTCATGAATTAATTGTTTTTCGTCTACCTAACCTACCTAACCTAACCTAACCTAACTTTTTCGGCTACCTAACCTAACCTTACCTATAAAGATAGGTTAGGTTAGGTTAGGTAGGGTTGGTTAGGTTCGGTCATATATCTATGTTAATTTTAACTCCAATAAAAAAAATTTATCTCATACATAATGAAATGGGCAGCTTTATCATTTCGTAAGAAAAAAATTAGAGAAAATATATTAATTCAGGAAAACTTGGCTTATTAGGCAAATCGGGCCTTGCATAGTAGGCCGAGAAGTGCATTCTGGCTACTAGGTACGACATATATATATATATATATATATAATATATATGTATGTGTATAATGAGCATGTATGCGTGCGCTTGTGTATATTATTCATGCATGTGCGTGTATTAATCGCATTTGTGTGTGTGTGTGTGTGTGTGTGTGTGTGTGTGTGAGCATATATGCGCACACACAAAATTCCATGTTAGTTTCCCTCACTCGAGCACACATCTCACAACACATGGACATTGGCAGTTGAGAGGCGGGACCAGAGAGCTAAAGCTCAACCCCCCCGTAAGCACAGCTAGGCGAGTACGGACCCATTAAATAGGGAATTACGAAAATCCGTGGAAAGGAGCTATGGTAAAGCCTGTCTTTCCTTTCAACAGTTAAACAAGGAATTTACTTCAGTTTGAATCCCCCTGAATAGATAGTTTATCTATTATTTGTGGCGATTATCTATTTAAATATTTATAGCATAGCTTCCCCTCATTCAGTTGCATCTCCCCCTTGTGTTGTTATCTTGAGGTTATCTTGAGATGATTTCGGGGCTTTAGTGTCCCCGCGGCCCGGTCCTCGACCAGGCCTCCACCCCCAGGAAGCAGCCCGTGACAGCTGACTAACACCCAGGTACCTATTTTACTGCTAGGTAACAGGGGCATAGGGTGAAAGAAACTCTGCCCATTGTTTCTCGCCGGCGTCTGGGGTCGAACCCAGGACCACAGGATCACAAGTCCAGCGTGCTGTCCGCTCGGCCGACCGACTTTGTCATCTCTCTCTCTCCTTGTCAACTTCTATCAATAGATCTCAAATTCCTAGATCAATCCTTGTTCGGGACACCCGGATGCTGAGCAATTAATTTTGACTTTAATACATGTTTCCCCGGACAGTTAAATTAACTATACAGTACACAGTTGCATTAATTATGCAGCACGGTGACCAAAATAGTACACAGTAATAGGAGTGAGGCGTCACTTGGCGGGGGGAAAAGGTGTATGGAAGCTCGAGTGTCCTGTTGACCTTATCATCATCATCATCAATACCTCTAATCATCAATGTTGATGCTCTCTGTCTTTGGAACTATAATGATTAAATACCGAGGATAGACACACCTGGCTGACGACGCTTGGGGTGGTCCAGGACCCTTGTCAGGTGGTCCAGGACCCTTGTCGGGTGGTCCAGGACCCTTGTCGGGTGGTCCAGGACCCTTGTCGTGTAACACGGGTTCGGGTTCCTCTCTCTTTACTTCCTTCTTTCTACTCCCTCTACCCGTATTCTTACTTATTATTCTCTACCAAGGGACTCCAAAACTTTTACCAAAGCCAACTCCACGCCACGTGGTCCTAAGACGATTGACCGACTTAGGATTCTACACCCAGTATGACGTGACCTAAGCTCTGAACAAAACCCTAGAGTCACCTCTGCTGCCACCACCAGACCAGTAATACAAGAGCAATGATCGAGGTCTGGATCGATCACGCTAATTAATCAACCTAGGGGCTTGATCCCCACTATAAACGATGACCTTGAGTGTGGAATAAATTACACGGTAATGATAATTCCGATTCGATGTTAGAATCGGCGCCCAATGCAACTCTGCCTCGTGTGGACCACGTGACCAGGACAAGTATACACATAAAACACATGGAAACAATAAAATGCAAATTAATAACAAATTTAATTTATTAAAAGAAAACTAAAACAAAATCTAAATATGTTCACTCCCTATTACTTTAACACTCCCTACTTGACCTGAGTGGCAAATGAGAAGACTATTTCTATAATTAACAATAGCAACTATACCTTGGGCGACCAGCTAGATGTCTTGGCTGGTCTAGGGGAGAGGTAAGATGTTTGACCTCTCCTAGCTGCTTCCGTGACCACACTGATCTGTCCTCGTCTGATCTCGCCCAGACTAGAACATTGTATTGTTCCGCATCGCTTACCCAGTTACTTTAGCAAGGTTAAGTTATAATAATTCAACCAGTCTGGATCAATTCAGTACAAACAGAGTTTAATTGTTATAACTTAACCTTGCTAAAGTAACTGGGTAAGCGATGCGGAACAATACAATGTTCTAGTCTGGGCGAGATCAGACGAGGACAGATCAGTGTGGTCACGGAAGCAGCTAGGAGAGGTCAAACATCTTACCTCTCCCCTAGACCAGCCAAGACATCTAGCTGGTCGCCCAAGGTATAGTTGCTATTGTTAATTATAGAAATAGTCTTCTCATTTGCCACTCAGGTCAAGTAGGGAGTGTTAAAGTAATAGGGAGTGAACATATTTAGATTTTGTTTTAGTTTTCTTTTAATAAATTAAATTTGTTATTAATTTGCATTTTATTGTTTCCATGTGTTTTATGTGTATACTTGTCCTGGTCACATGGTGCACACGAGGCAGAGTTGCATTGGGCGCCGATTCTAACATCGAATCGGAATTATCATTACCGTGTAATTTATTCCACACTCAAGGTCATCGTTTATAGTGGGGATCAAGCCCCTAGGTTGATTAATTAGCGTGATCGATCCAGACCTCGATCATTGCTCTTGTATTACTGGTCTGGTGGTGGCAGCAGAGGTGACTCTAGGGTTTTGTTCAGAGCTTAGGTCACGTCATACTGGGTGTAGAATCCTAAGTCGGTCAATCGTCTTAGGACCACGTGGCGTGGAGTTGGCTTTGGTAAAAGTTTTGGAGTCCCTTGGTAGAGAACAATAAGTAAGAATACGGGTAGAGGGAGTATTGAAAAGGGAAGTAAAGAGAGAGGGAGCCTAACCCGTGTTACAGTCGGGTGGTCCAGGACCCTTGTCGGGTGGTCCAGGACCCTTGTCGGGTGGTCCAGGACCCTTGTCAGGTGGTCCAGGACCCTTGTCAGGTGGTCCAGGACCCTTGTCAGGTGGTCCAGGACCCTTGTCAGGTGGTCCAGGACCCTTGTCAAGTGGTCCAGGACCCTTGTCAGGTGGTCCAGGACCCTTGTCAGGTGGTCCAGGACCCTTGTCAGGTGGTCCAGGACCCTTGTCAGGAGGTCCAGGACCCTTGTCAGGTGGTCCAGGACCCTTGTCAGGAGGTCCAGGACCCTTGTCAGGTGGTCCAGGACCCTTGCCAGGTCGTCCAGGACCCTTGTCAGGTGGTCCAGGACCCTTGCCAGGTCGTCCAGGACCCTTGTCAGGTGGTCCAGGACCCATGTCTGGTGGTCCAGGACCCTTGTCTGGTGGTCCAGGACCCTTGTCTGGTGGTCCAGGACCCTTGTCAGGTGGTCCAGGACCCTTGTCAGGTGGTCCAGGACCCTTGTCAGGTGGTCCAGGACCCTTGTCTGGTGGTCCAGGACCCTTGTCTGGTGGTCCAGGACCCTTGTCTGGTGGTCCAGGACCCTTGTCTGGTGGTCCAGGACCCTTGTCTGGTGGTCCAGGACCCTTGTCTGGTGGTCCAGGACCCTTGTCTGGTGGTCCAGGACCCTTGTCTGGTGGTCCAGGACCCTTGTCAGGTGGTCCAGGACCCTTGTCAGGTGGTCCAGGACCCTTGTCAGGTGGTCCAGGACCCTTGTCAGGTGGTCCAGGACCCTTGTCAGGTGGTCCAGGACCCTTGTCAGGTGGTCCAGGACCCTTGTCAGGTGGTCCAGGACCCTTGCCAGGTCGTCCAGGACCCTTGTCAGGTGGTCCAGGACCCATGTCTGGTGATCCAGGACCCTTGCCAGGTCGTCCAGGACCCTTGTCAGGTGGTCCAGGACCCTTGTCAGGTGGTCCAGGACCCTTGCCAGGTCGTCCAGGACCCTTGTCAGGTGGTCCAGGACCCATGTCTGGTGGTCCAGGACCCTTGCCAGGTCGTCCAGGACCCTTGTCAGGTGGTCCAGGACCCTTGTCAGGTGGTCCAGGACCCTTGTCAGGTGGTCCAGGACCCTTGTCAGGTGGTCCAGGACCCTTGTCAGGTGGTCCAGGACCCTTGTCAGGTGGTCCAGGACCCTTGTCAGGTGGTCCAGGACCCTTGTCAGGTGGTCCAGGACCCTTGTCAGGTGGTCCAGGACCCTTGTCAGGTGGTCCAGGACCCTTGTCAGGTGGTCCAGGACCCTTGTCAGGTGGTCCAGGACCCTTGTCAGGTGGTCCAGGACCCTTGTCAGGTGGTCCAGGAGCCTTGTCAGGTGGTCCAGGAGCCTTGTCAGGTGGTCCAGGACCCTTGTCAGGTGGTCCAGGACCCTTGTCAGGTGGTCCAGGACCCTTGTCAGGTGGTCCAGGACCCTTGTCAGGTGGTCCAGGACCCTTGTCAGGTGGTCCAGGACCCTTGTCAGGTGGTCCAGGACCCTTGTCAGGTGGTCCAGGACCCTTGTCAGGTGGGCCAGGACCCTTGTCAGGTGGTCCAGGACCCTTGTCAGGTGGTCCAGGACCCTTGTCAGGTGGTCCAGGACCCTTGTCAGGAGGTCCAGGACCCTTACAGGTGGTCCAGGACCCTTGTCAGGAGGTCCAGGACCCTTGTCAGGTGGTCCAGGACCCTTGTCAGGTGGTCCAGGACCCTTGTCAGGTGGTCCAGGACCCTTGTCAGGACGGAGAGAGTGTGGGTAGGGTGAAGGTGGGGGGGGAGGGTAATGGACGGAGTGTGTGTGGGTAGGGTGAAGGTGGGGGGGGGGGTAAGGGACGGAGAAAGTGTGGGTAGGGTGAAGGTGGGGGGGGGTAAGGGACGGAGAGAGTGTGGGTAGGGTGAAGGTGGGGGGGGTACGGGACGGAGAGAGTGTGGGTAGGGTGAAGGTGGGGGGGGGGTAAGGGACGGAGAGAGTGTGGGTAGGGTGAAGGTGGGGGGGAGGGTAATGGACGGAGTGTGTGTGGGTAGGGTGAAGGTGGGGGGGGGTAAGGGACGGAGAAAGTGTGGGTAGGGTGAAGGTGGGGGGGGGGTAAGGGACGGAGAGAGTGTGGGTAGGGTGAAGGTGGGGGGGGTTAAGGGACGGAGAGTGTGTGGGTAGGGTGAAGGTGGGGGGGGGGTAAGGGACGGAGAGAGTGTGGGTAGGGTGAAGGTGGGGGGGGGGTAAGGGACGGAGAGTGTGTGGGTAGGGTGAAGGTGGGGGGGGGTAAGGGACGGAGAGAGTGTGGGTAGGGTGAAGGTGGGGGGGAGGGTAATGGACGGAGTGTGTGTGGGTAGGGTGAAGGTGGGGGGGGGGGTAAGGGACGGAGAGAGTGTGGGTAGGGTGAAGGTGGGGGGGGGGTAAGGGAAGGAGAAAGTGTGGGTAGGGTGAAGGTGGGGGGGGGGTAAGGGACGGAGAGAGTGTGGGTAGGGTGAAGGTGGGGGGGGAGGGTAAGAGACGGAGAGAGTGTGGGTAGGGTGAAGGTGGGGGGGGGGGTAAGGGACGGAGAGAGTGTGGGTAGGGTGAAGGTGGGGGGGGGGTAAGGGACGGAGAAAGTGTGGGTAGGGTGAAGGTGGGGGGGGGGTAAGGGACGGAGAGAGTGTGGGTAGGGTGAAGGTGGGGGGGGGAGGGTAAGGGACGGAGAGAGTGTGGGTAGGGTGAAGGTGGGGGGGGGGTAAGGGACGGAGAGAGTGTGGGTAGGGTGAAGGTGGGGGGGGGTAAGGGACGGAGAGAGTGTGGGTAGGGTGAAGGTGGGGGGGGGTAAGGGACGGAGAGTGTGGGTAGGGTGAAGGTGGGGGGGGGGGTAAGGGACGGAGAGTGTGGGTAGGGTGAAGGTGGGGGGGGGAGGGACGGAGAGAGTGTGGGTAGGGTGAAGGTGGAGGGGGGTAAGGGACGGTGAGTGTGTGGGTAGGGTGAATGGTGGGGGGGGGTAAGGGACGGAGAGAGTGGGTAGGGTGAAGGTGGGGGGGGGAAGGGACGGAGAGTGTGGGTAGGGTGAAGGTGGGGGGGGGTAAGGGACGGAGAGTGTGGGTAGGGTGAAGGTGGGGGGGGGGAGGGACGGAGAGAGTGTGGGTAGGGTGAAGGTGGAGGGGGGTAAGGGACGGAGAGAGTGTGGGTAGGGTGATGGTGGGGGGGGGTAAGGGACGGAGAGAGTGGGTAGGGTGAAGGTGGGGGGGGGGTAAGGGACGGAGAGTGTGGGTAGGGTGAAGGTGGGGGGGGGGAAGGGACGGAGAGAGTGTGGGTAGGGTGAAGGTGGGGGGGGGAAGGGACGGAGAGTGTGGGTAGGGTGAAGGTGGGGGGGGGTAAGGGACGGAGAGAGTGTGGGTAGGGTGAAGGTGGGGGGGGGTAAGGGACGGAGAGAGTGGGGTAGGGTGAAGGTGGGGGGGGGGTAAGGGACGGAGAGAGTGGGGTAGGGTGAAGGTGGGGGGGGAGGGACGGAGAGAGTGTGGGTAGGGTGAAGGTGGGGGGGGGGAAGGGACGGAGAGTGTGTGGGTAGGGTGAAGGTGGGGGGGGTAAGGGACGGAGAGTGTGTGGGTAGGGTGAAGGTGGGGGGGGGGTAAGGGACGGAGAGTGTGTGGGTAGGGTGAAGGTGGGGGGGGGGGGTAAGGGACGGAGAGTGTGTGGGTAGGGTGAAGGTGGGGGGGGGGTAAGGGACGGAGAGAGTGTGGGTAGGGTGAAGGTGGGGGGGGGGTAAGGGAGAGAGAGAGAGCCTGGGTAGGGTGACGGGGGGGGGGACGGGTATGCAGACAGAGGGGGAGTGCGCGCGAGAAGACAAGACGGGATCACCTGTCTTATGAGTTGTTGTACAGGTAGATGGTCCCTCCTACCTGACCTAGTGATGCGCACGCGCGCACCCGCACGCAAGCACGCGCGCGCGCACACGCACGCACACACAGGAGCTCAGGAGTCAGAGAAAGAAAAAGACTTGGGGTTGATATCACGCCAGACCTGTCTCCTGCAGCACATATCAAGCGGATAACATCAGCGGCATATGCCAGGCTGGCCAACATACGAACGGCATTCAGAAACTTGTGTAAAGAATCATTCAGAACTTTGTATACCACATATGTCAGGCCAATCCTGGAGTATGCAGCCCCAGCATGGAGTCCATATCTAGTCAAGGATAAGACTAAACTGGAAAAGGTTCAGAGGTTTGCCACCAGACTAGTACCCGAGCTGAGAGGTATGAGCTACGAGGAGAGACTACGGGAATTAAACCTCACTTCGCTGGAAGACAGAAGAGTTAGGGGGGACATGATCACCACATTCAAGATTCTGAAGGGAATTGATAGGGTAGATAAAGACAGGCTATTTAACACAAGGGGCACACGCACAAGGGGACACAGGTGGAAACTGAGTGCCCAAATGAGCCACAGAGATATTAGAAATAACTTTAGTGTCAGAGTGGTTGACAAATGGAATGCATTAGGAAGTGATGTGGTGGAGGCTGACTCCATACACAGTTTCAAGTGTAGATATGATAGAGCCCAATAGGCTCAGGAACCTGTACACCTGTTGATTGACGGTTGAGAGGCGGGACCAAAGAGCCAGAGCTTAACCCCTGCAAACACAACTAGGTGAGTACATACCATACCAGGAGCGTAGCTCTCAGCTTGTCCTATCAGTGAGCGAGCTCTCAACCATTGTCTCAAATGAGCGAGCGAGCCCCAGTTGGGCTAACAGAAAGGAAATTGGGCTAGTTAGTGGGAGGGATTACAGGATGACTCCCCCTGAAGATCGACAAGCGGCTGGCTGTGTTGGTGGAGGAATTAAGTAGGATGCAGACGCGGCTTAGCGTTGAGGTGTTCAATGGTGCGAGGAACATCCCACTTTCAACAAAAAATACCGACTTAATGTGCGAAAAATTATAGCAAATACAAAAAATACTTAACCAAAATGAAAGTCTTCCAAGTTCTACGCTTCAATCGACCAAAGAGCGGTCTAGTCCCAACACCATTCCTGCAGGCAGGTGTTGGGGCGCCGGGTCAAGCAGCCGACGTGGGGGCCGGTGCTGGGGTGGGTGGTGGTGGGGCAGGTGGTGGGGTGGGTGGTGGGGTGGGTGGCGGGGTACAGGGCCTTGGGGTCCTTCCTTGGTGCCTCGGGTTAGGGGCGGTGTTCGTCGTGGTGTTGGTCGTGATGGGTCTCTTGTACTACTGCTATACCCACGGCTGGGGTAGACCCAAGGGCACCCACCACTCCTCTGACCTGGACGAGGTCAGCACCACGGAGCCCCAGCAGTCCTCTGGCGCAAGCGAGGTCAGCGTTATCGACCCCGGCCAGGACCCCGGCCAGGACCCCGGCCAGGACCCCGGCCAGGACACTGGCACCACCGACCCAGGCCAGGACACTGGCACCACCGACCCAGGCCAGGACACTGGCACCACCGACCCAGGCCAGGACACTGGCACCACCGACCCAGGCCAGGACACTGGCACCACCGACCCAGGCCAGGACACTGGCACCACCGACCCAGGCCAGGACACTGGCACCACCGACCCAGGCCAGGACACTGGCACCACCGACCCAGGCCAGGACACTGGCACTACCGACCCAGGCCAGGACACTGGCACTACCGACCCAGGCCAGGACACTGGCACTACCGACCCAGGCCAGGACACTGGCACCACCGACCCAGGCCAGGACACTGGCACTACCGACCCAGGCCAGGACACTGGCACTACCGACCCAGGCCAGGACACTGGCACCACCGACCCAGGCCAGGACACTGGCACCACCGACCCAGGCCAGGACACTGGCACCACCGACCCAGGCCAGGACACTGGCACCACCGACCCAGGCCAGGACACTGGCACCACCGACCCAGGCCAGGACACTGGCACCACCGACCCAGGCCAGGACACTGGCACCACCGACCCAGGCCAGGACACTGGCACCACCGACCCAGGCCAGGACACTGGCACCACCGACCCAGGCCAGGACACTGGCACCACCGACCCAGGCCAGGACACTGGCACCACCGACCCAGGCCAGGACACTGGCACCACCGACCCAGGCCAGGACACTGGCACCTACCGACCCAGGCCAGGACACTGGCACCACCGACCCAGGCCAGGACACTGGCACCACCGACCCAGGCCAGGACACTGGCACCACCGACCCAGGCCAGGACACTGGCACCACCGACCCAGGCCAGGACACTGGCACCACCGACCCAGGCCAGGACACTGGCACCACCGACCCAGGCCAGGACACTGGCACCACCGACCCAGGCCAGGACACTGGCACCACCGACCCAGGCCAGGACACTGGCACCACCGACCCAGGCCAGGACACTGGCACCACCGACCCAGGCCAGGACACTGGCACCACCGACCCAGGCCAGGACACTGGCACCACCGACCCAGGCCAGGACACTGGCACCACCGACCCAGGCCAGGACACTGGCACCACCGACCCAGGCCAGGACACTGGCACCACCGACCCAGGCCAGGACACTGGCACCACCGACCCAGGCCAGGACACTGGCACCACCGACCCAGGCCAGGACACTGGCACCACCGACCCAGGCCAGGACACTGGCACCACCGACCCAGGCCAGGACACTGGCACCACCGACCCAGGCCAGGACACTGGCACCACCGACCCAGGCCAGGACACTGGCACCACCGACCCAGGCCAGGACACTGGCACCACCGACCCAGGCCAGGACACTGGCACCACCGACCCAGGCCAGGACACTGGCACCACCGACCCAGGCCAGGACACTGGCACCACCGACCCAGGCCAGGACACTGGCACCACCGACCCAGGCCAGGACACTGGCACCACCGACCCAGGCCAGGACACTGGCACCACCGACCCAGGCCAGGACACTGGCACCACCGACCCAGGCCAGGACACTGGCACCACCGACCCAGGCCAGGACACTGGCACCACCGACCCAGGCCAGGACACTGGCACCACCGACCCAGGCCAGGACACTGGCACCACCGACCCAGGCCAGGACACTGGCACCACCGACCCAGGCCAGGACACTGGCACCACCGACCCAGGCCAGGACACTGGCACCACCGACCCAGGCCAGGACACTGGCACCACCGACCCAGGCCAGGACACTGGCACCACCGACCCAGGCCAGGACACTGGCACCACCGACCCCGGCCAGGACACTGGCACCACCGACCCAGGCCAGGACACTGGCACCACCGACCCAGGCCAGGACACTGGCACCACCGACCCAGGCCAGGACACTGGCACCACCGACCCCGGCCAGGACACTGGCACCACCCAGCCGCCAGTGGAAAGTGTACTATTAGACTATTCAACGAAAGTCGTTCACGCCAAAATGGACGAAAGGATATTCCCTGACAATATGTGGATAAAACTGTTGTTGAAAAGTGTAGTGTACCAAATTTTTGAGGGGATAAACACCCAGGAGTACCTGGCCTGGTACGGCGGTCTGGATTTGTACTACAAAACTTCGAGCGAAAACAGACTGATCGACTCTTTCCTTAACGAAGTTGAGACCCTCGACGCCCTCCTGGACACTGGGGTCACCCCCCGTGTGCTAGGCTGCTGTACAAGTCCACCCGTCTTGGTTATGACAGGCGTTGGCGACCTGAGCCTTTTGGAGTTTTTGGAAGTTTGTTCGTGTTGGGAGGCGGTGTCAGCACTCCAGGCTGCAGCCGAGGCCTTTGCAAAAATCCACGCAAAAGGATTTGTTCACGGCAATGTAACTTGGGACAACATTATGGTAGATTTGAAAAATGACCAAAAGGTTTACATTATTGACTGGACTATGGCGGCACCTGAAGGTACCGAACGACCCAAAAACCCAAGCCAGAGCCATTTCGCGCAGGAAACCTTCATCGACACTTATAAGGCCCACTCCTCACAGGACGTGTACTCGTTCGGCAAAAACCTAGAGCATTTTATTATGACGAGGAAAGATCTTCCTCAAGTTTTGAAGGTAACGCATTACCGCCTATTGGAGGAGGACCCAAAACATCGTCCCGCAATGGACCAAATAGCACAAAGACTAGCCGTTATATTAAGTAAACATTTCGCCCGACCAGAGCAAATGACCTCACCAAAATATATTGGTACAGCCCAGCTGACTGATATAACGCCACAGGACACGCCAACTGGGTCACATCCCGCTCATCCTGATGGAGCATCCATAAGAAGGGCTCGTGATTTACAGACACCAAGACGCCCACGGCACACTGAGTCACATCCCGCTCACCCTGATGGAGCATCCATAAGAAGGGCACGTGATCTACAGACACCAAGACGCCCACGGCACACTGAGTCACATCCCGCTCACCCTGATGGAGCATCCATAAGAAGGGCACGTGATCTACAGACACCAAGACGCCCACGGCACACTGAGTCACATCCCGCTCACCCTGATGGAGCATCCATAAGAAGGGCACGTGATCTACAGACACCAAGACGCCCACGGCACACTGAGTCACATCCCGCTCACCCTGATGGAGCATCCATAAGAAGGGCACGTGATCTACAGACACCAAGACGCCCACGGCACACTGAGTCACATCCCGCTCACCCTGATGGAGCATCCATAAGAAGGGCACGTGATCTACAGACACCAAGACGCCCACGGCACACTGAGTCACATCCCGCTCACCCTGATGGAGCATCCATAAGAAGGGCACGTGATCTACAGACACCAAGACGCCCACGGCACACTTGAAAATGAGAGAGGGTGGTAGGGGTGGTGGTGGTGGGAGAGGGTAGTGGTTGTGGTGTTGGGGGGAGACAGTGGTGGTGGTGGGAGAGGGTGGTAGGGTTGGTGGTGGTCCTCTTAACCTCGTATGGAGTGAGAGAGGAGGAATAGTAGTGGAGGTGGCTGCAGACTCCTCCACTGCCCTCCTCCCTCCCTCATTCTGTACGTCAACACCACCTATCACCACCCCCACAACACCACCTATCACCACCCCCACAACACCCCCACACCACCACCGATCAACACCGCCCGGCGAGATGACACACGCGCGCCCGGCGAGATGACACACGCGCGCCCGGCGAGATGACACACGCGCGCCCGGCGAGATGACACACGCGCGCCCAGCGAGATGACACACGCGCGCCCGGCGAGATGACACACGCGCGCCCACAGATATTCACAAATATTCTATTTTTTTTGTGTTGGCAAATTTTTCAATTTGCACATGACATTCAGTCATGACGGCAATAGTCATTCTTTTTGTTATAAAAAGGTTCCCAATAGAAACCTTCGCTCTGATGTTCCCTTTATCCCCTTACTTTTTCCTTCCCCTCTCCATTGTTCTGCTGTTCGTATCTCTGTGGGGAAATGGTACACTGTTTGTTCCATTTATCTCCCCCCCCCCTGAGTGTCCCACTTTCTCTTCCTGATCTGAAACACTTACTGGACTCCTTGCCGGAGCCTGTGCTCCTGCTGGGAGATTTCAATTGTCGTCATTTCCTTTGGGGTGATGGTCTGACGAACACTCGGGGTCGCCTTCTTGAGCCATTTATCCTCTCTTCTTCCCTGTCTCTTCTGAATTCTGGTGAGCCCACGCAATTGGACTCTCGGACTCGCACCCCTTTCCTGTCTTGATCTTTCTCTTTGCTCTTCTCCTCTTTACTTAGATTTCACGTGGCAGGTTCTTGATGACCTCCATGGCAGTGACCATTTCCCTATCCTTGTTACCTTTTTCTCTTTTCACCCTCCCCTCTCCTTCCCTAGGTGGCAGTTTGCGAAAGCGGACTGGGACCTCTTTACCCTCAGCGGTGTCTCTTCCAGGCTGTCCGCTGTAAGCGTGCAGCCTGGAAGAGACACCGCCGTCGGCAGACGGCCGATTCTTTTCTTTCGGAAGGCGAGTGCGGTGGCCCGTAGGGCCATCCGTACGACTAAACGTGAATGTTGGGCATCTTATGTCTCCACCATTACGTACGAAAACTCCTCTGTCACAGATCTGGAAGCGTATCCGCTAGATAGCGGGATAGATAGATGTTTCACCGGTCCTTCACCTCCGTGGTACTCTTGTGGCGGACCCGTTGCAGGTCGCTACCGAACTGGGTTCCCACTTTTCTTCTGTTAGCTCTGATCTTCATCATCCCCAATCTTTCCTTCTTCGTAAACCTGTCCTTGAGTCTCGTCCTTTAGATTTCTGCACTCGTCTTCAGCTTCCCTATAATGATCCCTTCTCTCTCTCTCTGAACTTCGTTCTGCCCTGGCCCTCTGCGGTTCTACGGTGGCGGGCTCCGATGGTATTCATTATGAGATGCTTCGCCATCTCCCTCCGAGCACGTCTCAGTATTTAGTGAGTCTGTATAATTGGATCTGGGAGGCGTCGTCAGTCCCTGAGGACTGACTCGATGCCATTGTTCTCCCTGTTCGCAAACCAGGGTCTCTGAGAACATCCCCTAAGGAGGACTTTCGCCCTATTGCCCTCACAAGTTGTCTGCAAACTCTTTGAACGTATGGTTAACGTTCGTCTGATGTGGTTCCTGGAACACCATCACCTCCTCTCCCCTTCTCAATTTGGTTTCTGCAAGTGCCGCAGCACGACAGATGTCCTGATGAACTTGGAGGTCTATATTCATACTGCTTTTGCTGCGAAGACCTCCGTTGTTGCCGTCCTTTTTGACCTGGAAAAGGCTTACGACACCACTTGGCGATATTATATTCTATCCCAGCTTCATTCTTTTGGCCTTCGTGGTCATCTCCCTCTCTTTCTCCGCAGCTTCCTCTCTCGTCGTTCCTTTCGGGTGCGGCTTGGTACCGCTTTCTCCGCCTCTTTTCAGCAATATAAAGGTGTGCCCCAGGGTAGTGTTCTGAGCACTACTGTTTTTCTGGTTGCCCTCAATGGTCTTCTTTCCTCTCTTCCTTCAGGCATCTTCTCCGCTCTCTGTCGATGATGTTACCCTTTGCTGTCAGGGTGATGATTCGCCTCTCCTTCAATGCCGGCTTCAACTTGCGATTGATGCCGTGTCGTCTTGGGCCACCGATCATGGCTTCAAGTTCTCTACTACTAAAACTTGTGCCATGACTTTTACTCGGAAACGGGTTGCTCTTCGTCCCTCTTTGTCACTTTATGGTCATCCCCTTGAGTACAAAGATTCCGCAAAGCTTTTGGGGTTATTCCTTGACACTCGTTTGTCTTGGTCTCCCCATATCTCTTACCTCTGTGTTGAGTGTTCTAAGGCCCTTACCGTCCTTCGGTATTGTCCCATACTTCTTGGGGAGCGGATAGGCACACTCTCCTTGCTTTATATTCCTCTCTCGTCCTGTATAAGCTCGATTATGGTTGCCCTGCTTACTCGTCTGCTTCTCCTTCTACTCTTCGCCGTCTTGATGCTTTGCACCATACTGGGTTGCGCCTCAGTTCTGGTGCCTTTCGTTCGACTCCCGTCCTTAGCTTGAATGTTGACACTGGCTTCCTGTCTCTCCAGGACCGCCGTGATCGCTACTGTCTTCGCTATCTTGCGCGGTCCTTACAACATCCTTCCTCTCGCCTCTTGTTGTGCTTTAACTTTTACCCCTCCTGCGGTTCCTGTTCCTCTTCACCACCTCCCTCTTTCTGTCCGGTTATCTCGCTTACAGGATTCTCTTTCCGTTCGTATTTCTAATGTTTCTCCTCGTGTTGTTCCTTCTTTGCCCCCGTGGAGAGTCCCCCTTCCGCAGTTTTGTGCTTCCTTGACCCGCATCACTAAAGCTTTTACCCCTCCTACGGTTCTAAAACGCCTTTCCTTGAGCACTTTTCTTCTCACTCCCGCTCTGTTTCTGTCTTCACCAATGGGTCCAAGTCTGCGGAAGATGTTGGCTACTCTGTTGTTTTTCCTGATCGCACTTATATGTGTCGCTTACCTCCGCAGACTAGTATCTTCACAGCGGAGCTTTATGCTATTCTCTTTGCTCTTCGTCTCCTGATTTCTTGTTGTCAGTCTTCCTTTGTAGTTGTTGTTGACTCTCGTAGTGCCCTCATGGCTCTCGGGTCCTTTAATTCGGTTCATCCAGTAGTTGTCGAGATCCAGTATTGGCCTTTTCTTGTTCACAGTAAATTTAAGTCGGTTGAGTTTTGTTGGGTTCCCAGCCATATTGGTGTGTCTTTAAATGAGCGTGCGGATGCTGCCGCCAAGGAAGCTGTCCGCTCTTGTCCCATCTCTCGTAAAGGTATTCCATATTCCGACTTTTACCCGGTTATCCATTCCTCATCCTTACCCGTTGGCAGGCTTCTTGGTCGTCTGTTACTGGTAACAAACTACGTACTCTTAAATGTTGTGTTTCCTCGTGGCCATCCTCCTACCACCGTAACCGGCAATGGGAAACGGCTCTGGCGAGGTTGCGTATTGGCCATACTCGCTTAACCCATGGTCACTTGATGGAGCGTCGCCCTGCTCCTTATTGTCCTAATTGCATTGTCCCTCTTACAGTCGTGCATCCCCGCAAACACAACTAGGTGAATACACACACACACACACACACCACACACACACACACACACCACACACACACACACACACACTCACTCACTCACTCACTCACTCACTCTAACGTTGTTGGTTTAGGCTTGGTTCAGCCTTTTGTGTCTCGGCCAATCTAAGTATCCCAAGTTTTACAGTTTTCTTTGTCTCGATTTTCTCTCCTATCTTACGGCTTCAGGGGTTTCTTTTCTATATCAGTTCATTTTCAAAGAGTAACCTGGATTCATACTTTATAATGTGTTGTTCATTTGAAAGGTCTTGATGAGATCAGTTCAAGTATACTTGA
>NC_091187.1:33131983-33141983 GCF_040958095.1 Procambarus clarkii
TAAAACTGTTGTTGAAAAGTGTAGTGTACCAAATTTTTGAGGGGATAAACACCCAGGAGTACCTGGCCTGGTACGGCGGTCTGGATTTGTACTACAAAACTTCGAGCGAAAACAGACTGATCGACTCTTTCCTTAACGAAGTTGAGACCCTCGACGCCCTCCTGGACACTGGGGTCACCCCCCGTGTGCTAGGCTGCTGTACAAGTCCACCCGTCTTGGTTATGACAGGCGTTGGCGACCTGAGCCTTTTGGAGTTTTTGGAAGTTTGTTCGTGTTGGGAGGCGGTGTCAGCACTCCAGGCTGCAGCCGAGGCCTTTGCAAAAATCCACGCAAAAGGATTTGTTCACGGCAATGTAACTTGGGACAACATTATGGTAGATTTGAAAAATGACCAAAAGGTTTACATTATTGACTGGACTATGGCGGCACCTGAAGGTACCGAACGACCCAAAAACCCAAGCCAGAGCCATTTCGCGCAGGAAACCTTCATCGACACTTATAAGGCCCACTCCTCACAGGACGTGTACTCGTTCGGCAAAAACCTAGAGCATTTTATTATGACGAGGAAAGATCTTCCTCAAGTTTTGAAGGTAACGCATTACCGCCTATTGGAGGAGGACCCAAAACATCGTCCCGCAATGGACCAAATAGCACAAAGACTAGCCGTTATATTAAGTAAACATTTCGCCCGACCAGAGCAAATGACCTCACCAAAATATATTGGTACAGCCCAGCTGACTGATATAACGCCACAGGACACGCCAACTGGGTCACATCCCGCTCATCCTGATGGAGCATCCATAAGAAGGGCTCGTGATTTACAGACACCAAGACGCCCACGGCACACTGAGTCACATCCCGCTCACCCTGATGGAGCATCCATAAGAAGGGCACGTGATCTACAGACACCAAGACGCCCACGGCACACTGAGTCACATCCCGCTCACCCTGATGGAGCATCCATAAGAAGGGCACGTGATCTACAGACACCAAGACGCCCACGGCACACTGAGTCACATCCCGCTCACCCTGATGGAGCATCCATAAGAAGGGCACGTGATCTACAGACACCAAGACGCCCACGGCACACTGAGTCACATCCCGCTCACCCTGATGGAGCATCCATAAGAAGGGCACGTGATCTACAGACACCAAGACGCCCACGGCACACTGAGTCACATCCCGCTCACCCTGATGGAGCATCCATAAGAAGGGCACGTGATCTACAGACACCAAGACGCCCACGGCACACTGAGTCACATCCCGCTCACCCTGATGGAGCATCCATAAGAAGGGCACGTGATCTACAGACACCAAGACGCCCACGGCACACTGAGTCACATCCCGCTCACCCTGATGGAGCATCCATAAGAAGGGCACGTGATCTACAGACACCAAGACGCCCACGGCACACTTGAAAATGAGAGAGGGTGGTAGGGGTGGTGGTGGTGGGAGAGGGTAGTGGTTGTGGTGTTGGGGGGAGACAGTGGTAGTGGTGGTGGTGGGAGAGGGTGGTAGGGTTGGTGGTGGTCCTCTTAACCTCGTATGGAGTGAGAGAGGAGGAATAGTAGTGGAGGTGGCTGCAGACTCCTCCACTGCCCTCCTCCCTCCCTCATTCTGTACGTCAACACCACCTATCACCACCCCCACAACACCACCTATCACCACCCCCACAACACCACCCCCACACCACCACCGATCAACACCGCCCGGCGAGATGACACACGCGCGCCCGGCGAGATGACACACGCGCGCCCGGCGAGATGACACACGCGCGCCCGGCGAGATGACACACGCGCGCCCAGCGAGATGACACACGCGCGCCCGGCGAGATGACACACGCGCGCCCACAGATATTCACAAATATTCTATTTTTTTTGTGTTGGCAAATTTTTCAATTTGCACATGACATTCAGTCATGACGGCAATAGTCATTCTTTTTGTTATAAAAAGGTTCCCAATAGAAACCTTCGCTCTGATGTTCCCTTTATCCCCTTACTTTTTCCTTCCCCTCTCCATTGTTCTGCTGTTCGTATCTCTGTGGGGAAATGGTACACTGTTTGTTCCATTTATCTCCCCCCCCCCTGAGTGTCCCACTTTCTCTTCCTGATCTGAAACACTTACTGGACTCCTTGCCGGAGCCTGTGCTCCTGCTGGGAGATTTCAATTGTCGTCATTTCCTTTGGGGTGATGGTCTGACGAACACTCGGGGTCGCCTTCTTGAGCCATTTATCCTCTCTTCTTCCCTGTCTCTTCTGAATTCTGGTGAGCCCACGCAATTGGACTCTCGGACTCGCACCCCTTTCCTGTCTTGATCTTTCTCTTTGCTCTTCTCCTCTTTACTTAGATTTCACGTGGCAGGTTCTTGATGACCTCCATGGCAGTGACCATTTCCCTATCCTTGTTACCTTTTTCTCTTTTCACCCTCCCCTCTCCTTCCCTAGGTGGCAGTTTGCGAAAGCGGACTGGGACCTCTTTACCCTCAGCGGTGTCTCTTCCAGGCTGTCCGCTGTAAGCGTGCAGCCTGGAAGAGACACCGCCGTCGGCAGACGGCCGATTCTTTTCTTTCGGAAGGCGAGTGCGGTGGCCCGTAGGGCCATCCGTACGACTAAACGTGAATGTTGGGCATCTTATGTCTCCACCATTACGTACGAAAACTCCTCTGTCACAGATCTGGAAGCGTATCCGCTAGATAGCGGGATAGATAGATGTTTCACCGGTCCTTCACCTCCGTGGTACTCTTGTGGCGGACCCGTTGCAGGTCGCTACCGAACTGGGTTCCCACTTTTCTTCTGTTAGCTCTGATCTTCATCATCCCCAATCTTTCCT
Source organism: Procambarus clarkii (assembly GCF_040958095.1). Lineage (NCBI taxonomy): Eukaryota > Metazoa > Arthropoda > Malacostraca > Decapoda > Cambaridae > Procambarus > Procambarus clarkii. The sequence goes on from NC_091187.1 coordinate 33,134,813, forward strand.
TCTTCGTAAACCTGTCCTTGAGTCTCGTCCTTTAGATTTCTGCACTCGTCTTCAGCTTCCCTATAATGATCCCTTCTCTCTCTCTCTGAACTTCGTTCTGCCCTGGCCCTCTGCGGTTCTACGGTGGCGGGCTCCGATGGTATTCATTATGAGATGCTTCGCCATCTCCCTCCGAGCACGTCTCAGTATTTAGTGAGTCTGTATAATTGGATCTGGGAGGCGTCGTCAGTCCCTGAGGACTGACTCGATGCCATTGTTCTCCCTGTTCGCAAACCAGGGTCTCTGAGAACATCCCCTAAGGACTTTCGCCCTATTGCCCTCACAAGTTGTCTGCAAACTCTTTGAACGTATGGTTAACGTTCGTCTGATGTGGTTCCTGGAACACCATCACCTCCTCTCCCCTTCTCAATTTGGTTTCTGCAAGTGCCGCAGCACGACAGATGTCCTGATGAACTTGGAGGTCTATATTCATACTGCTTTTGCTGCGAAGACCTCCGTTGTTGCCGTCCTTTTTGACCTGGAAAAGGCTTACGACACCACTTGGCGATATTATATTCTATCCCAGCTTCATTCTTTTGGCCTTCGTGGTCATCTCCCTCTCTTTCTCCGCAGCTTCCTCTCTCGTCGTTCCTTTCGGGTGCGGCTTGGTACCGCTTTCTCCGCCTCTTTTCAGCAATATAAAGGTGTGCCCCAGGGTAGTGTTCTGAGCACTACTGTTTTTCTGGTTGCCCTCAATGGTCTTCTTTCCTCTCTTCCTTCAGGCATCTTCTCCGCTCTCTGTCGATGATGTTACCCTTTGCTGTCAGGGTGATGATTCGCCTCTCCTTCAATGCCGGCTTCAACTTGCGATTGATGCCGTGTCGTCTTGGGCCACCGATCATGGCTTCAAGTTCTCTACTACTAAAACTTGTGCCATGACTTTTACTCGGAAACGGGTTGCTCTTCGTCCCTCTTTGTCACTTTATGGTCATCCCCTTGAGTACAAAGATTCCGCAAAGCTTTTGGGGTTATTCCTTGACACTCGTTTGTCTTGGTCTCCCCATATCTCTTACCTCTGTGTTGAGTGTTCTAAGGCCCTTACCGTCCTTCGGGTATTGTCCCATACTTCTTGGGGAGCGGATAGGCACACTCTCCTTGCTTTATATTCCTCTCTCGTCCTGTATAAGCTCGATTATGGTTGCCCTGCTTACTCGTCTGCTTCTCCTTCTACTCTTCGCCGTCTTGATGCTTTGCACCATACTGGGTTGCGCCTCAGTTCTGGTGCCTTTCGTTCGACTCCCGTCCTTAGCTTGAATGTTGACACTGGCTTCCTGTCTCTCCAGGACCGCCGTGATCGCTACTGTCTTCGCTATCTTGCGCGGTCCTTACAACATCCTTCCTCTCGCCTCTTGTTGTGCTTTAACTTTTACCCCTCCTGCGGTTCCTGTTCCTCTTCACCACCTCCCTCTTTCTGTCCGGTTATCTCGCTTACAGGATTCTCTTTCCGTTCGTATTTCTAATGTTTCTCCTCGTGTTGTTCCTTCTTTGCCCCCGTGGAGAGTCCCCCTTCCGCAGTTTTGTGCTTCCTTGACCCGCATCACTAAAGCTTTTACCCCTCCTACGGTTCTAAAACGCCTTTTCCTTGAGCACTTTTCTTCTCACTCCCGCTCTGTTTCTGTCTTCACCAATGGGTCCAAGTCTGCGGAAGATGTTGGCTACTCTGTTGTTTTTCCTGATCGCACTTATATGTGTCGCTTACCTCCGCAGACTAGTATCTTCACAGCGGAGCTTTATGCTATTCTCTTTGCTCTTCGTCTCCTGATTTCTTGTTGTCAGTCTTCCTTTGTAGTTGTTGTTGACTCTCGTAGTGCCCTCATGGCTCTCGGGTCCTTTAATTCGGTTCATCCAGTAGTTGTCGAGATCCAGTATTGGCCTTTTCTTGTTCACAGTAAATTTAAGTCGGTTGAGTTTTGTTGGGTTCCCAGCCATATTGGTGTGTCTTTAAATGAGCGTGCGGATGCTGCCGCCAAGGAAGCTGTCCGCTCTTGTCCCATCTCTCGTAAAGGTATTCCATATTCCGACTTTTACCCGGTTATCCATTCCTCCATCCTTACCCGTTGGCAGGCTTCTTGGTCGTCTGTTACTGGTAACAAACTACGTACTCTTAAATGTTGTGTTTCCTCGTGGCCATCCTCCTACCACCGTAACCGGCAATGGGAAACGGCTCTGGCGAGGTTGCGTATTGGCCATACTCGCTTAACCCATGGTCACTTGATGGAGCGTCGCCCTGCTCCTTATTGTCCTAATTGCATTGTCCCTCTTACAGTCGTGCATCCCCGCAAACACAACTAGGTGAATACACACACACACACACACACACACACACACACACACACACACACACACACACACACACACACTCACTCACTCACTCACTCACTCACTCACTCACTCACTCACTCTAACGTTGTTGGTTTAGGCTTGGTTCAGCCTTTTGTGTCTCGGCCAATCTAAGTATCCCAAGTTTTACAGTTTTCTTTGTCTCGATTTTCTCTCCTATCTTACGGCTTCAGGGGTTTCTTTTCTATATCAGTTCATTTTCAAAGAGTAACCTGGATTCATACTTTATAATGTGTTGTTCATTTGAAAGGTCTTGATGAGATCAGTTCAAGTATACTTGATTCAAATTTCAAAATCAAAATTCTAATTCAAATATTTATTCAGGTAAAAGTACCTGAATGAGTAATTCATCGAAGATGAGTTACAAACATAATGTTGGATTTCTTCTAGGTCCTTGTTCTCTTCATCAACAATCGTGGTGTTGATATGGTAGTTATCATGTGTGTTGCTATCCTCTACATGCAAGGTTTTGCATTGTTCGATATTGAGAAGTATTTGTCAGACTGCAGTCCCCTGTGGCGTAGTGGTAGGACGCTCGCCTGGCCTTTCGCGAGCGCTTTGTCCTGGGTTCGTATCATGGCCGGGGAAGATTTACTGGGCGCAAATCCTTAAGTGTAGCCACTGTTTATAAGTGTTCCTCTGCGCTAGGCAAAGTTCCTGGTGTCAACTAGTGTTGATTGATGCAGTTTGCAGACCTGTATTTGATGTATCATGCCCAGTAGTTGAGAAGCTGGATATAGTATTAGAGTGTGTCATATTAGAGTGTTGTAGTATTAATGTTGTGGAAGGTTCTTAATGCCAGTAAACTGGAATATTTGTTGCTAGCTTTTTACTTCCCTAGAAACTTGCGTGGTATGTGGCCAGGCTGTGTGTTCCAGTGATGCTGAAGGATACTACCTTAAGATTATATCTCCCCGACCATGACTGTGTGTGTGTGTGTGTGTGTGTGTGTGTGTGTGTGTGTGTGTGTGTGTGTGTGTGTGTGTGTGTGTGTGTGTGTGTGTGGGGTGGGGGGTGGGGGGGTCCTTAAGCTAAACACAAGCTTCCTGCCCCCCCCCTTCCCTCCCCCCCACCCTCACCACTCCCCCCCACCCCCACCACTCCCCCTCACCCCCACCCCTCCCCCCCACCCCCACCACTCCCGGCAGTGGGTGTCATGATATCAGCAATTCAATTCAATGATCCAGTAACAGCAATGCAAGTTGCATCCTGGAAGCTTCAAATAGGTTCTAATTAGACCCTTTACATCAACAGATTGACGGTTAAGAGGCGGGACCAAAGAGCCAGACCTCATCCCCCGCAAGCACATCTAGGTGAGTACTTATACCGATCAAAGGCCTTCCTCTTCTAATCAAGGATCTTACCTATAGCATATAGAGAGTTGCTGCTGGCCTATATTTCTTATAATCTCGATTTAGAGATTTAGTTGGTACTAAATCCGTCGTTACCGATAACGTGGTCCAGATAAACGAGCTTTAGAGATAAGTAGAGTTGAGGTAATTATACGTCACCACTAATCATGACTGTGACGTCATGGTTAGTGGTGACGTCATAGTCAACGAAAACGGCTGCCCCTCCCCCCCCAACAGTGACGTCATACAAAGGTGATTCGGTGTGCATTTGGGAATGATTGATAATGTATTCGTAATGTACCTGCACACAGAAATAACAGCACATAAGACCAGAAGGCATGGCAGGATGTGCAGAATACCCCCGTTGAGGAGCAGAGGTGCAACAGGTATTCTGAGAGAGAACTCTATCAACATCAGAGGCCCGAGACTGTTCAACACGCTTCCGCTACACATAAGGGACATACCTGGTCGACCCCTCACAATGTTCAAGAGAGAACTTGACAAACATCTCCAAAGGATACTTGATCAACCAGGCTGTGACTCATACGTCAGGCTGCGAGCAGCCGCGTCCAACAGCCTGGTTAACCAGTCCAGCAACCAGGAGGCCTGGTCGACGACCGGGCCGCGGGGTCGCTGAGCTAAGGAATCACCTCGAGGTAGCCTCAAGGTATGTATTCGCAGGTTATGCATGCTGTATTTACCGATGATACATAATGTATTCACAGAGGTTACTGAACTCCCTGGTGATAATGTATTCGCAGCTGATTTAGTAAGTATTGGTGGCATATTCATAATGTATTAACAGTTTATTCATATATTCGCGGTTTGCTCATAATGTATTCGCGGGCAAAGATGAGAGTTAATGCATTGAAACTGTCTTAATTATCAATATTATTGTTTTCCCGCTATTCCTTGTTATTCTTTATTCCCACCTTTTTGTGTTTTATTTGCTTTATCAACTATTTTGTTTCTAGCCTTTTTTTAATTATGTATATTTGTCTTTACTGCTGTGTGTGTGTGGCATTTCTCTCTCTCTACCGTAGATCTTTATCTCTCTCTACCGTAGATCTCTCTCTCTACCGTAGATCTTTATCTCTTTACCGTAGATCTTTATCTGTCTCTACCGTAGATCTTTATCTGTCTCTACCGTAGATCTTTATCTCTCTCTCTACCTTAGATCTTTATCTGTCTCTACCTTAGATCTTTATCTGTCTCTACCGTAGATCTTTATCTGTCTCTACCGTAGATCTTTATGTTTCTACCGTAGATCTTTATCTGTCTCTACCGTAGATCTTTATCTCTCTCTACCGTACATCTCTCTCTCTCTCTCTCTCTACCGTAGTCATGAGAACTGAGACATTGAGCAGCGTTCCTTTTGAACAACAGAGGCATAGAGAGCATGCGTAACCTTCTATACGCACACGCGCGCCCTCACGAAACACACTATATAGGCACCTATATATATAATATACACACACACACACACAAACACACACACACACAAACACACACACACACACACACACACACACACACACACACACACACACACACACACACACACACACACACACACACACACACACACACACACATATACATTCAGGGATCATGCATGGGTTTATCTGCAGGTGCGACAGGACTCAGTGGTCTAGTTAAGGCAACCAGATGTACTATACACCAGTTTGAGGTGGAGCCCAGGAGCTGAAGATGAACCCTGGCGAATACAGCTAGCTGGGAACACACACATATGTATAATTTTATATTTAAATATAGGGAGAATTATATAGGGAACTTCATGGTGCAATGGGGGGGGGGGCTCGTAGCCTGGTGGATAGCGCGCAGGATTCGTAATTCTGTGACGCGGGTTCGATTCCCGCACGAGGCAGAAGCAAATGGGCAAAGTTTCTTTCACCCTGAATGCCCCTGTTACCTAGCAGTAAATAGGTACCAGGGAGTTAGTCAGCTGTCACGGGCTGCTTCCTGGGGGTGGAGGCCTGGTCGAGGACCGGGCCGCGGGGACACTAAAGCCCCGAAATCATCTCAAGATAACCTCAAGATAATGAGTGGGAAAGGGGGGGGGGGTGGTCGGGGGTGGGGGGGGGGCAGACAAACAAACATACAAACAAACAATCACTAACATATACACATTGCACACAGCAGGTACAACCTGTAGGGCTACGCACAAAGTGGGGGGGGGGAACACATGGGGCCTGACGGCTGAGTGGACAGCGCTCGGGATTCATAGTCCTAAGGGTCCGATTTACTGTTCACCTAGCAGTAAATAGGTACCAGGGAGTTAGACAGCGACTACGGGCTGCTTCCTGTGTGAGTGTGTGTGTGTGTATTCACCTAGTTGTGCTTGCGGGGGTTGAGCTCTGCTCTTTCGGCCCGCCTCTCAACTGTTAATCCACCGTTACTATTATTTTTTTCAACACACACACATTTGTGGTTGACAAATGGAATGCATTAGGAAGTGATGTGGTGGAGGCTGACTCCATAAACAGTTTCAAGTGTAGATATGTATTGTGGTTGGTGTTGTCGTTGATCCTTCTTTATGGACAACCCAACCCAAAACTCCGTAGTGCTTATACTTTACCAGGAGATCACCCTGGGCGCTTCTGGCTCATGGAGAGGGGCTCAACGTCACACGTTTTGGGGATGCGACTCCAATGCTTAGCTTCGTTGTCATGTGCACACACCCACTCGAGCCGCTGTGACTCCCCACTCTCTCCTTATGTGATATGATCTGCTCAATTCCCTTTGACTTATTATTATTCCGTTCTACCCTGTCCACAGCTGTGGTTCTTTCTCTCTCTCCTTCTTTCCTACTTCCTGGGAAGCCTCACTAGGACAAGGGCAAACACCAGCAAATTTGAATACATTTACTGGACAAAGCACATATACAATACATACACACATATAATAATGAATCCTACACTCTATACTATTTCAGTCAGGTTGCACTCCAACACCATCAGAACTCTATCATCTGCTTATCAAGTGGTATCCTATCTCCTGATTCACCACCTAATACTACCAACCTCCTCAAGTAGGTCAAGTCTTATAACACAATGTTGCACTATCAGCAAGAGAATATATATCTATAAACATGTGCAAAGAAAACCAGCGTATGAATGCAATAACATAAATCCTACGACTGTAACCCTATACTTCAGTATAAGTTCTCCTTGGCACAAAAATGGCAAACAATCACTCACCTTTCACTACGTCTTGCACGCTAATGACAACCAAACACTCTACCAACTCCCTACAAGTAATGAACCAGAACTTCCCTTCCACATCTGGAAGTTCACTACCCTGATATCTTCAGGTTCTTCCGGGTTTATCTTCCAGGATCCTCCGCAGCTCCTCCAGGCTGCTGCACCTTGAGCAACAGTGGTGCTTCACCACTTCTACCAGGGTCCTCCACAGCGCTC
>NC_091187.1:33146983-33186983 GCF_040958095.1 Procambarus clarkii
GAGCCGAAAAAGCAGAGCTCAACTCCCGCAAGCACAATTAGGTGAGTACACACACACACACTCACTCACGCATTGTTATAGTGTTACAGTTAACACTATAATTGAGAGGGCAGCCTCTGCTGCCTGTAGAAATAGATCCCACCTGCTCATCATGGGGAACTTCAATCACGGAAGGATTGATTGGGAGAACAAGGAACCGCATGGAGGCGAGGATACGTGGAGAGCCAAACTATTGGAGGTGGTGACTAGAAACTTCTTTACCCAGCATGTCAGAGAACCCACAAGGATGAGAGGAAATGACGAACCAGCGAGACTCGACCTAGTCTTCACTCTGAACGACTCCGGCATAAGAAAAATCGGGTTTGAGGACCCAGTAGGAATGAGCGACTACAGTGTACTGGTGTTTGAGTACTTGATTGAATAAGGGTTACTGAACTCTAGGAGGGATACCGAAAACAAAAGGTTGGCATTCCGAAAGGGAAACTATGAGATAAGAAAATTCCTAACAGATATTGCATGGGAAGCAGAGCTCAGGGAAAAGACGGCCCAAGATATGATGGACTACATCACGCAGAAGTGTAAGGAAGCAGCAAACAAGTTTGTCCCAGTCCAAAAGGAAAACAGTGAAATGAAGATGACAAACCCATGGTCTAATCAGAGATGTAGGCTAGCTAAGCAGCAAAGTAAAAGGGAATGGAGAAACTATAAGAATAACAGGACACTTGAGAGCAGAGAAAGATACCAGAGTGCCAGGAATGAATGTCAGGATGAGAAGAGAGGCAGAAAGGTAATACGAAAATGCCATCGCAAGCAAGGCAAAGACTCAGCCTAAATTGCTGTACAGCCACATAAGGAGAAAAAACAGTAAAGGAACAGATAATGAAATTAAGGATAGAGCCAGAAGGATTCACTACAAACGACAAGGAAGTGTGTGAGGAACTGAATAAGAAATTCCAGGTCTTCACCTTAGAGCAAGGAAAAATTCCAGAGATAAGGGAGGGAATAGTTAACCACGAACCACTGGAAGAATTTGAGGTTACCTGCGGGGAAGTAAGGAAGTGTTTACTAAAGTTGGATGTGACAAAGGTTATAGGCCCAGATGGAATTTCCCCTTGGATACTAAAGGAAGGAGCAGAAGAACTGTGCCTGCTACTCTCCATAGTGTATAACAAATCACTGGCAACAGGGGAACTACCACAAATTTGGAAAAGAGCTAACGTAGTCCCGATATACAAGAAAGGGGATAGACAGTAGGCACTGAACTACAGGCCAGTGTCCCTAAACTGCAAACCATGCAAGCTGATGTATAAGATTATGCGAAGAAAGCTAGTGGAACATCTGGAGCGAAAGAATTTTCTAACACAGCACCAACATGGGTTCAGGGATGGCAAGTCCTGCCTCACAGTGTTACTTGAATTCTACGACCAGGCAACAAAAATCAGGCAAGAAAGAGAAGGGTGGGCAGACTGCATATTTTTGGATTGCCAGAAAGCCTTTGATACAGTACTACACAAGAGGCTAGTGAAAAAGCTTGAGATGCAGGCTGGAGTGAAAGGGAAGGTACTCCATAGGATAAAGGAGTACCTAAGCAACAGGAGACAACGAGTCAATGTGAGAGGTGAGGTCTCAGATTGGCGAGACGTTACAAGGGGAGTCACGCAGGGGTCAGTCCTTGGACCTATACTGTTTCTGATATATGTAAATGATCTCCCAGAGGGTATAGACTCGTTTCTCTTAATGTTTGCTGATGATGCAAAAATTATGAGGAGGATTGAAACAGAGGATGATAATAGGAGGCTACAAGATGACCTAGACAGACTGAATAAATGGTCCAACAAATGGCTGTTAAAGTTCAACCCGAGTAAATGCAAAGTAATGAAACTAGGCGGTCGAAACAGGTCAGACACAGGATACAGAATAGGAGATGAAGTTATTAATAAAATGGACAGAGAGAAAGATCTAGGAGTTGATATCACACCAAACCTGGCTCCTGAAGCCCACATAAAAAGAATTACGTCTGCGGCATATGCGAGGCTGGCTAACATCAGAACAGCCTTCAGGAACCTATGTAAGGAATCATTCATAATCTTGTATACCACATATGCAAGAGCAATCCTGGAGCATGCGGCCCCAGCATGGAGCCCGTACCTTGTCAAGCACAAGACGAAGCTGGAAAAAGTTCAAAGGTATGCTACTAGACTAGTCCCAGAACTAAGCGGCATGAGTTACGAGGAAAGGCTACGGGAAATGCACCTTACGACACTGGAAGACAGAAAAGTAGGGGGAGACATGATGACTACCTACAAAATCCTCAGGGGAATCGACCGGGTAGACAAGGATAAACTATTCAACACTGGTGATACGCGAACAAGGGGACACAGGTGGAAACTTAGTACCCACATGAGCCACAGGGTCGTAAGAAAGAACTTTTTCAGTGTCAGAGTAGTTAACAGATGGAATGCATTAGGCAGTGATGTGGTGGAGGCTGACTCCATACACAGTTTCAGATGTAGACATGATAAGAGCCCAGTAGGCTCAGGAATCTGTACACCAATTGATTGACGGTTGAGAGGCGGGACCAGAGAGTCAAAGCTCAATCCCCGCAAGCACAAATAGGCAAGTACAAATAGATGAGAGCGCGCGCGCGCGCGCGCACACACACACACACACACACACACACACACACACACACACACACACACACACACACACACACACGCGCGCACACGCACACGCACACGCGCACACGCACACGCACACGCACACGCACACGCACACGCGCACACGCACACGCGCACACGCACACGCACACACGCGCCACGTGAGCCGGTGGCCGAGCGGACAGCACGCTGGGCATGTGATCCTGTGGTCCCGGGCGTCGGCGGGAAACGATGGGCAAAGTTTCTTTCACCTTATGCTCCTGTTACCTATCAGTAAATAGGTACCTGGGAGTTAGTCAGGTGTCACGGGCTGCTTCCTGGGGGTGGGTGGGTGGGTGTGTGTGTGTGTGGTGTGAACAAAAAATAATAGTAGTAGTAGAAACAGTTGATTGACAGTTGAGAGGCGGGCCGAAAGAGCAGAGCTCAACCCCCGCAAGCACAACTAGGTGAATACACGCGCACAAAACGCACGCATTTGCTGGTGAAATATGGCCTCCCGAGCTAACAGTGAACAAACAGACCTAATCAGTGACGTACGGGCCGGGCCCCCTGCACCAGACGCTCCATAACACCATACAACCCCCCCCAAGGCCCGGCCCCGGCGTCCACGCCCCCGGCCCGGCCCGGCCCCGGCGTCCACGCCCCCGGCCCGGCCCGGCCCCGGCGTCCACGCCCCCGGCCCGGCCCGGCCCCGGCGTCCACGCCCCCGGCCCGGCCCGGCCCCGGCGTCCACGCCCCCGGCCCGGCCCGGCCCCGGCGTCCACGCCCCCGGCCCGGCCCGGCCCCGGCGTCCACGCCCCCGGCCCGGCCCGGCCCCGGCGTCCACGCCCCCGGCCCGGCCCCGGCGTCCACGCCCCCGGCCCGGCCCCGGCGTCCACGCCCCCGGCCCGGCCCCGGCGTCCACGCCCCCGGCCCGGCCCCGGCGTCCACGCCCCCGGCCCGGCCCCGGCGTCCACGCCCCCGGCCCGGCCCCGGCGTCCACGCCCCCGGCCCGGCCCCGGCGTCCACGCCCCCGGCCCGGCCCCGGCGTCCACGCCCCCGGCCCGGCCCCGGCGTCCACGCCCCCGGCCCGGCCCCGGCGTCCACGCCCCCGGTCCGGCCCCGGCGTCCACGTCATTTAACAAAGGGAACCAGTTTGTGATTTCAGGTTCGTAATTTCCTGACCCACAGCTGTTAATAACGGGAATGAATACTGCCATCCCGGGTATTTTGTTTGGGTAGATCTGATATGTTTATGGTTATATAAAGCGCTCACTTATGTGCTGTGTATCATGGAGAGGTAAATGTAGTGCTTTAGTGAGGGAGGGGATGGGGGAGAGAGTGACTGGGGGCGGTGATATAGGGGGGGGGAGAGGACTGTCTGTCTGTCTGTCTGTCTGTCTCTGTCTGTCTGTCTGTCTCTGTCTGTCGCCTCAACATCAGTCATAACCTCATCTCCCCCAACCACATTAACAAAAGCGTACCCACAACCCCCCCCCCCCATTCCCTACCAGCGCATCCTTTTAGATAACTTGCAACATGTAAAGTCTCTGTTTTGACCCTTGACCTCGTAGCTCTTGCTAGGGTGGATAAGGTCAATGACCCAATGAGCAACGTTGACCTCCTCTTGGGGAGGGGGAGAGAGAGAGGGAGGGGGGAGAGAGAGAGGGAGGGGGGGGCTTTGAGGTGCTTATTCAATTTATTCATTTTTATTTTAATGAATTGCAACGTTCAGTATAGCTCTTCAGATCTTCTCTCTGCAAATGAATATGAACACTTTCGCGCTCCGTGGAAACTCGCGGTTGACAGGGGGATCGTGGCCCCTCCGTGCGGGTAAGCGCGCGGTGACACTCAAATGTGTATACTCGTTCCAGTTTTCTCACCTTAATTCTCGCGCTACGTCGCTCATTCTGGTATCATTGTGTTCGCAATTAAATTCTCTACAGGTGTGTATAAATATAATGTCCAAAAGCCTAGCGTGACTCCCAACAGCAAAGCGTAAAGTCGGCAAAAACGCACAAAATCAGTAACATGTGCATTCTCGTTCCATTTTTTTACCTTAATTCTCGTGCTACGTCGCTCATTTTGGTATCATTGTGTTCGCAATTAAATTCCCTACAGATGTGTATGAATAAAATGTACAAAAGGCTGGAGTGCCTCCCCGCAGAAAAGCCTAAAGTTACCCATGAACGAGCACCATTTTGTACATTGCAACCTAATGTTCAACTCGTTCAATTTGATAACATCAAATTTCGTGCTACGTCGCTCGTTTTGGTATCAAATTGTTCGCAATAAAAAGGCGATTATTTTAAAACTAGTCCCAGAATAATAGAGCAATAACTGGATTTTTAACAAATATTTTAATTCTGGACGCTCATCATCACAAATTTATTTATATCTTTCCAGTGTTCTGACATAAATATTTGTGTTACATCTTTCATTTTGGTATCAAATTGTTCGCAATAAAAAGGCGCACATTTTAAAACTAGTCCCAAGATAATAGGACAATAAATAGAATTTTAACAAATATTTTAATATTCAGACCATAGACCTATTTATAATATTTCAAGTGTTTGGACATCAAGTTTCATGTTATATCTTTGATTTTGGTATCAAATTGTGTGCAATCTAAAGGCGCTTATTTTAAAACCACTACCAGATTGATCTGATAAAATTTAAATTTTTAAAAAATATTGTAATGAGTGACTCAGTATTGCGTCGTTGGAACACATTCAGTAGAAAAATGAGTGACGAATTATTCAGTCTGTGGAACGCGAAAGTGTGAATAAGCGTGTGAACACGTGAATAAAATATTGTCGATAAACATAGACACAAGTAATAAAGTAATTTACTGAATGATTTTGTAGTTAGTAAATGAATGAAGTCTCCTTATTATTTAGTTACCCAGTCTGACGTTACCGAGTCTGAAGTTACCGAGTCTGAAGTTACCGAGTCTGAAGTTACCGAGTCTGAAGTTACCGAGTCTGAAGTTACCGAGTCTGAAGTTACCGAGTCTGAAGTTACCGAGTCTGAAGTTACCGAGTCTGAAGTTACCGAGTCTGAAGTTACCGAGTCTGAAGTTACCGAGTCTGAAGTTACCGAGTCTGAAGTTACCGAGTCTGAAGTTACCGAGTCTGAAGTTACCGAGTCTGAAGTTACCGAGTCTGAAGTTACCGAGTCTGAAGTTACCGAGTCTGAAGTTACCGAGTCTGAAGTTACCGAGTCTGAAGTTACCGAGTCTGAAGTTACCGAGTCTGAAGTTACCGAGTCTGAAGTTACCGAGTCTGAAGTTACCGAGTCTGAAGTTACCGAGTCTGAAGTTACCGAGTCTGAAGTTACCGAGTCTGAAGTTACCGAGTCTGACGTTACCGAGTCTGACGTTACCGAGTCTGACGTTACCGAGTCTGACGTTACCGAGTCTGACGTTACCGAGTCTGACGTTACCGAGTCTGACGTTACCGAGTCTGACGTTACCGAGTCTGACGTTACCGAGTCTGACGTTACCGAGTCTGACGTTACCGAGTCTGACGTTACCGAGTCTGACGTTACCGAGTCTGACGTTACCGAGTCTGACGTTACCGAGTCTGACGTTACCGAGTCTGACGTTACCGAGTCTGACGTTACCGAGTCTGACGTTACCGAGTCTGACGTTACCGAGTCTGACGTTACCGAGTCTGACGTTACCGAGTCTGACGTTACCGAGTCTGACGTTACCGAGTCTGACGTTACCGAGTCTGACGTTACCGAGTCTGACGTTACCGAGTCTGACGTTACCGAGTCTGACGTTACCGAGTCTGACGTTACCGAGTCTGACGTTACCGAGTCTGACGTTACCGAGTCTGACGTTACCGAGTCTGACGTTACCGAGTCTGACGTTACCGAGTCTGACGTTACCGAGTCTGACGTTACCGAGTCTGACGTTACCGAGTCTGACGTTACCGAGTCTGACGTTACCGAGTCTGACGTTACCGAGTCTGACGTTACCGAGTCTGACGTTACCGAGTCTGACGTTACCGAGTCTGACGTTACCGAGTCTGACGCTACCCAGTCTGAAGCTACCCAGTCTGAAGCTACCCCGTCTGAAGCTACCCAGTCTGAAGCTACCCAGTCTGAAGCTACCCAGTCTGAAGCTACCCAGTCTGAAGCTACCCAGTCTGAAGCTACCAAGTCTGACGTTACCAAGTCTGACGTTACCAAGTCTTAAGAAATAAATAATTAAGAGTTAATAAAAAGTAAGAGACGAAGCAGGCGAAGAGAATATAGTGAACATGAAGGATAAGATGAAGATGACAATGAAGATGACAATCAAGAAAATGACGAATCAAGAACATTTAAGACGACGATGATGTAGAAAATGAAGATGAGACGACAGAAAATTTAAGATGACGAAGAAATTGATGAAGATGAAGACAATTCAGGATAATAAAGATGTTAAGAAGGTGAGGTCTGAAACGGGGGGGGGGGGGGGGGGAGTGTGACGAGAGATTTTCAAACGTACAAATGTAGTTTATTTTTTTAAGACAAAATATCAAAAGGAAAAAAAAAGGGAAGAAAACCTAATGAATTTTTATCAGAAAAACTGGAAGCCCAATTTTTTAAATAAATAATTAAAGATGACTTTTAGAGAAATCGAAGACAAACAGGAAAATAGTCAATAAAAGGGGGAAATGAAAATAAATCGAACATTAAATATTTTATAATCTATCCACCAAAAGCAATAGTATCTAAAGTTACTATGGCTGGAACGTACAAAATACGAACTGTTGAACCCATAACTTTTGTCAGAAACGGCAGCAACCAACCCGACTTTTCTAAGTCTTCACCATTTTATATATATATATATATATATATATATATATATATATATATATATATATATATATATATATATATATATATATATATATATGTAATATAAATAAATTAGGCCTAAAGTGCTGTATGTTAGACTTCAGGTTTTTCATATTAGTGTTGACCAGACCACACACTAGAAGTTGAAGGGACGACGACGTTTCGGTACGTCCTGGTCCATTCTCAAGTCCTTTTCATATTAGTCCTAGAACAGGTTAGGTTAGGGTTCATGGTCATGCTGCTTCTCTGTTATGCCCTTTAGAAACGCTGAAGGAGAGGGAACTACCAGGGAAAAGCACAAAGCCATAGCGAGTATATAGCACTTGGAAGGGGGGGGGGGGGGCAGGATAAGGATTAGAGGATGGGACGGAGGGAAAGGAATGGTGCCCCAACCACTTAGATGGTCGGGGATTGAACGCCGACCTGCATGAAGCGAGACCGTCTATAATTTTTTTCATCCCCACCCTTTCCATTCTATAGAAGTCCACAAAACGTGGA
Organism: Procambarus clarkii; assembly: GCF_040958095.1. Lineage (NCBI taxonomy): Eukaryota > Metazoa > Arthropoda > Malacostraca > Decapoda > Cambaridae > Procambarus > Procambarus clarkii. Next base: position 33,154,972 of record NC_091187.1, read on the forward strand.
CTTTTATAGGGTGCAACAGTACACATTTTGTATATACTACCAATAGTTACTATGGATAGAATCTTTTTTTTTAGAACAATAGATGGATGGAAGAGGAATGTAGAGGGAAGAGGAATATAGAAGAGGTTGAGGGAAGGAGGAGAAAAACTATGAGAGGAGAATACAAAAAGTTAAATATACTAGAGAAAGACAAAGAGGAAAGTACAAGAGGAAGAGAGAGAGGGAAAACAATAATAAAAAAGAGGAATCCACCAAACTTGAAGGTTAGAAGACAAGGCCGAGAACACAGGAGAGAGGGAAAAAAGTGCGAGGAAAAAGTGGGCCAAATCCTGAGCCATGTTGATGCCTCACACCACCACCACGAGAGGCAAAAAAAAAAAAAAAAAAGTCAACAAGCCAGAGCACTAAAAATGCTTCGCTAATTGGCTGACTCGAACGCCCATAACAATGCTGAAGCCTTGCTTGTCCTCGGCCTGTTGTGTGTGAGCGCCGCCCACCCTACTTCCTACCAAGGTTGAGGATCGAACCCTCGAGTGAGCTGCTCTATACGGAGATTATTTTTGTGTGGGGAGCCGCTTCAAGGATTCCGCCGCCATGTGGGGTAACTACGGTTATAAGGAACAATGATCTTGAGAATGGTTCAGGACGGACCGAAACGTCGTCGTCCCTTCACCTTCTAGTGTGTGGTCTGGTCAACATATTTCACCCACGTTATTGTGACTCCTCGCCTGCATACGGTAAGAAAGTTCACCATGACGCTTGCGATGTTCACATATTTAAGACACACGTTTCACATATTTTAGGAGATAATGATACACGTATTTAGAGGCGAACGACAGGTTCCTCTCTAAATACTAGAGAAATTAACTCGGCTTTTAATTTTCATTTTGTAGCCTTTGGATCCCCACAATTACACCAAATATGAGACTTCTTTCGTATGTTAGTAACAGTTGATTGATTGACAGTTGAGAGGCGGGCCGAAAGAGCAGAGCTAAACCCTCGCAAGCTCAACTAGGTGAAAACGCGCGCGCGCGCACATACACACACACACACACACACACACACACACACACACACACACCCACACACACACACACACACACACATATATATTCAGAACTTCGGAATCATTCAGAACTACATACGTCAGACCATTTCTGAAGTATGCAGCTCCAGCATGGATTTCATATCTAGTCAAGCATAAGACTAAACTGGAAAAGGTTCAAAGGTTTGCCACCAGACTACTACCCGAGCTCAGGGGTATGAGCTACGAGGAGAGACTACGGGAATTTAACGTCACGTCACTGGGAGACAGAATAGTTAGAGGGGACATGATCACCACATGCAAGATTCTCAAACGAATTGATAGGGTAGATAAAAACAGACCATTTAACACAAGGGGTACACGCACAAGGGAACACTAGTGAAAACTGAGTGCCCAAATGAGCCATTATAATTTTTGTTAGTGTCAGAGTAGTTGATAAATGGAATGCATTAGAAAGTGATGTGGTGGAGGCAGACTCCATACACAGTTTCAAGTGTAGATAGAGCCCAGTAGGCTCAGGAAACGTTGACAGTTTGGGTCAAAGAGCCAGAGCTCAACCCCCGTAAGCACAACTAGGCGAGTACACACTCGCACACTTTTATTTATCTTTTATCGTATCGTGGAATATAACACTTCACTGACTAGGACAATCTGAGCTTTGAACCGCAGACCATACAAGCAGCAGCCCACAGCACTTACTGAACCACCAGCCCACAGCACTTACTGAACCACCAGCACCCGCAATAAGGAAGGATGCCTGAGATACCTATCTGCTATCCAACTGGGGCCAGATTCACGAAAGTACTTACGCAAGCACTAACGAACGTGTACATCTTTCCTCAATCTTTGACGGCTTTGGTTACATTTATTAAACAGTTTACAAGCATGAAAACTTCCCATTCAACTGTTGTTATAGTTATAAACAGCCTCCTGGTGCTTCGGAGCTCATTAACTGTTTAATAATTGTAAACAAAGCAGCCAAAGATTGGGAAAAGATGTACAGGTTCGTAAGAGTTTGCCTAAGTGCTTTCGTGAATCTGGCCCCTGGAACTAAAGGACTTTTCTGAAGTGTCACTTGGACAGGAAGTTGCAAGGTGATCAACGTCCCAGTCAGATATTTTACTAACCAACATATATTTATTGCCGTATTTCGCACACGACTCCCACACCTGACTCGTGAAAATGGCATGGGTGGGTGGGGGGGTTATTAATACATTTCTTAAATAATTTAGGCTGGCCGGGGTAGGCCTAAGTTATGTCTATCCCGTATACCAGACTATTATATCAATATGATCTCTTAGGAGTCCGACAAGAATCGAACCCCGAGGTGCCCGGGATCACCTCTCTGGCTATCATAATACTAATTACAAATAGGTAATTAATGGTAGAGTCGTGTCGGTTCTGTGGCATTAAATAGGGTAATTCCTGGCCTTGCAGGTTCGAATTATGTTGGAATCACAGTTTAAAATAAATAAATATATATATATATATATATATATATATATATATATATATATATATATATATATATATATATATATATATATATATATATATATAAATAATATAAGCCTATGCTTGCATAAACCACAAGTGAAGATTAATAATCTTTGGACAACACCCACCAGTGGGACTCGAACCCAGAAAGCACAACTACCTTCCAGTAGCTGCCATAACTAGTATGCTTTAACCCACTACACCATCAGACCCTACAAAAGAAGTAGAGACTTCTGTATATATATCTCGAAGTCTCTACTTCTTTTGTAGGGTCTGATGGTGTAGTGGGTTAAAGCGTACTAGTTATGGCAGCTACTGGAAGGTAGTTGTGCTTTCTGGGTTGGAGTCCAACTGGTGGGTGTTGTCCAAAGATTGATATATATATATGTCGTACCTAGTAGCCAGAATGCACTTCTTGGCCTACTATGCAAGGCCCGATTTGCCTAATAAGCCAAGTTTTCCTGAATTAATATATTTTCTCTAATTTTTTTCTTATGAAATGATAGTTACCCATTTCATTATGTATGAGGTCAATTTTTTTTATTGGAGTTAAATTTAACGTAGATATATGACCGAACCTAACCAACCCTACCTAACCTAACCTAACTTAATAGGTTAGGTTAGGTAGCCGACAAAGTTAGGTTAGGTTAGGTAGGTTAGGTAGTCGAAAAAACATTAATTCATGAAAACTTGGCTTATTAGGCAAATCGGGCCTTGCATAGTAGGCTGAGAAGTGCGTTCTGGCTATTAGGTACGACATATTATATATATATATATATATATATATATATATATATATATATATATATATATATATATATATATATATATATTGTCACAGTAAAATCTCTAGGAAGAGATTCGGCCTACTCCATTATCGCCTATTCTACTCATTCACGTCTATATAATAAATAAATGCAGCCAAGAACAACTACTACTACTGCCAGACGTCTAGACAGTCTACCAGTCTCCTCCCTACCCCACTGCCCGTCACCACACCCCGCACCTGGGTCGCTGGGAGGCCACGCCCTCCTTAACAAGCACTTCAAGTGAGCCGGTTCATAGTTAAAGAAGACTACCAGCGCCCTCTGGCCGGCCGATATTCTGTATAAATAAGGCTACCAAGCTCTCCAAGATTACGGGCTCACCATAGCCCGTGCTACATGGAGACACCGTCCTGAATAGCTAAATCTTTAACAACAACTCTCCAAGATTCAGATTACTCCTGAGTGCTCTCGCTGAGTAGACCTGTTGACACATCCCGGTGTGGTAACGGAGCTATTTAGTTTGACTCGCTGTACTCCGCACCATATTTTATTTTGCATCTTAACGTAACGTAAATTTGATTATTCATCTTGTTTATTTTGCACATTTTGTATTAAAGCCAAGCCTGAATATTGTTTGTAATTTGTTTAATTTATTTTTAAAGTAAAGTATTTTTAAATGTTTTTCCCCTCTGCTTTATCCTACAGTTTACCACACTGTGAATACACCTTTTGCAGTTTAACTTTTTTTTTTTTTTTTTTTTTAATATTTTGTGACTGGCATTACAGACTGCTCGGACCATCAACGTTTACCGTCACTATATATATATATATATATATATATATATATATATATATATATATATATATATATATATATAATCAGCTTGTTGTGGGGATGAATCCTGGGGAGAGGGTCAGTAATTCGCCCTATATCTATATTTACATATTAAGATAAAAGTAACTTAAATTTTCACGAACACTGGACCATAAAAGTAAACTCCGTAAGTTGTTTAAAGTAGCAGTTGTTTAATTAGCTTTGGAGAAAGGTAAGACAAGTTGAGGTGAGGAGAAAATCATGGCAGGAGTGAGTAGGGGATTGTGGGCCGCCACGACCACGAAAGTTTAATGGATGAATTACGTGTGTGGAGGGAGAGGCTGGGGTGATGGGTGAGAGGCTGGGGTGAGCGGTGAGAGGCTGGGGTGAGGGGGGTGAGGCTGGGGTGAGGGGCGAGAGGCTGGGGTGAGGGGCGAGAGGCTGGGGTGAGGGGCGAGAGGCTGGGGTGAGGGGCGAGAGGCTGGGGTGAGGGGCGAGAGGCTGGGGTGAGGGGCGAGAGGCTGGGGTGAGGGGCGAGAGGCTGGGGTGAGGGGCGAGAGGCTGGGGTGAGGGGCGAGAGGCTGGGGTGAGGGGCGAGAGGCTGGGGTGAGGGGCGAGAGGCTGGGGTGAGGGGCGAGAGGCTGGGGTGAGGGGCGAGAGGCTGGGGTGAGGGGCGAGAGGCTGGGGTGAGGGGCGAGAGGCTGGGGTGAGGGGCGAGAGACTGGCGTGAGGGGGGTGAGAGGCTGGCGTGAGGGGGGTGAGAGGCTGGCGTGAGGGGGGTGAGAGGCTGGGGTGAGGGGTGAGAGGCTGGTGTGAGGGGTGTGAGAGGCTGGGGTGAGGGGCGAGAGGCTGGGGTGAGGGGTGAGAGGCTGGCGTGAGGGGGGTGAGAGGCTGGGGTGAGGGGTGAGAGGCTGGTGTGAGGGGTGAGAGGCTGGTGTGAGGGGTGAGAGGCTGGGGTGAGGGGCGAGAGGCTGGCGTGAGGGGGGTGAGAGGCTGGCGTGAGGGGGGGTGAGAGGCTGGTGTGAGGGGTGAGAGGCTGGTGTGAGGGGTGAGAGGCTGGCGTGAGGGGGGTGAGAGGCTGGGGTGAGGTGTGAGGGGTGAGAGGCTGGTGTGAGGGGTGAGAGGCTGGTGTGAGGGGTGAGAGGCTGGGGGTGAGGGGCGAGAGGCTGGGGGTGAGGGGCGAGAGGCTGGGGGTGAGGGGCGAGAGGCTGGGGGTGAGGGGCGAGAGGCTGGGGGTGAGGGGTGAGAGGCTGGGGTGAGGGGTGAGAGGCTGGCGTGAGGGGGGTGAGAGGCTGGGGTGAGGTGTGAGGGGTGAGAGGCTGGTGTGAGGGGTGAGAGGCTGGGGGTGAGGGGCGAGAGGCTGGGGGTGAGGGGCGAGAGGCTGGGGGTGAGGGGCGAGAGGCTGGGGGTGAGGGGCGAGAGGCTGGGGGTGAGGGGCGAGAGGCTGGGGGTGAGGGGTGAGAGGCTGGGGGTGAGGGGCGAGAGGCTGGGGTGAGGGGCGAGAGGCTGGGGTGAGGGGCGAGAGGCTGGGGTGAGGGGCGAGAGGCTGGGGTGAGGGGCGAGAGGCTGGGGTGAGAGGCTGGGGTGAGGGGTGAGAGGCTGGCGTGAGGCGGGTGAGAGGCTGGGGTGAGGGGTGAGAGGCTGGGGTGAGGGGTGAGAGGCTGGGGTGAGAGGCTTGGGTGAGGGGTGAGAGGCTGGCAGGAGAGGACGGAGGAATAAGTATTCTCTAGATATTCACCACATTATTATGTATTTAATAGCTGGAGTACAAGCTGTTGGTCAATACGTTTTGTACACATTAGTTTTGTTAAATATTCTCTTCTGGAACTTTTTTTAATGGGTTTCAGTAAATCTACTGGTACACCATCCTTGTTGTGTTCCATGCTGTGTCCCATGCTGTGTCCCATGCTGTGTCCCATGCTGTGTCCCATGCTGTGTCCCATGCTGTGTCCCATGCTGTGTCCCATGCTGTGTCCCATGCTGTGTCGCTGGCTGTGTCGCTGGCTGTGTCGCTGGCTGTGTCCCATGCTGTGTCCCATGCTGTGTCGCTGGCTGTGTTCCATGCTGTGTCGCTGGCTGTGTTCCATGCTGTGTCCCTTGCCGTGATCGTTGCTCTGTTCCTTGCTGTGATCCATGCTGTGATCCATGCTGCGTTCCTTGCTGTCCCTCTTGCTGTGTTCCTTACATGGAAAATTGCCTACTAATCATTCCTCTTAAGTATTTAAAGTAAGGAATTGTTGACCTAAATATTGTATAAAAAACGAGAGAAAAGTAAAGAGAAAAAGCTTAGCTGTTTAAACTGGCTTTCTGATGTTCAGTCCTCCGTCACGGTCTATTGAGGGATGATAAGGACATCATAGGAGCTAGTTGCTGCTTCAGACACCCTGCGGGCTCACCATAGCCCGTGCTACTTGGGACTGTTTGTTCCAGGTGGCAAATCTTAAACAACAACAACAACATTCATTCATTCTTAAACAACAAAAATATATTATTAATTTCACGTAGAAAAAAGGGCATTGACGCCTGATGCTTAATTATTCAAATTCCGCGCTGCATTTTGTATAACTTGACTGCTAACTTAACATTTCATATTCATTGTCTGAAGCCATTGAGTCTTGTTTATAATTCATTGTGTGGGTCCGTCTGTACCTTTGGCCCGAGTACTCAATATACATTTCTGTTTTATAACAGGCCGATGGCTGTGGTGTCTGTGGTAGTTATCGGGTCAGTGGCCTTGTGGTAGGGTTGTTAGGCGGGTAGGTCCGTACTACGTCATTCACGATAAGGAGTCCACAGGTTACAGCCCTGTGCGTTGTCAACAGCTGTTTAAGACTGGCATGGGTCGAGTCGATGGTCTGGCTCAAACAATTGCAGTTTTGTGTGCCTTATGGCCTATACTGATGAGCAACTGTTTCATAGCCCCACCGGTTGCATAGCCCCCCCGGTTGCATAGCCCCACCGGTTGCATAGCCCCCACCGGTTGCATAGCCCCACCGGTTGCATAGCCCCCACCGGTTGCATAGCCCCCCCGGTTGCATAGCCCCACCGGTTGCATAGCCCCACCGGTTGCATAGCCCCACCGGTTGCATAGCCCCACCGGTTGCATAGCCCCACCGGTTGCATAGTTGCATAGCGCACTTGTTATATAATCCACCTATTATTTAGCCCACCTGATGTATAGTTGAATAGGTCACCTGTTGCATACGTGCATAGGTCACCTGTTGCATACGTGCATAGGCCACCTGTTGCATACGTGCATAGGCCACCTGTTGCATACGTGCATAGGCCACCTGTTGCATACGTGCATAGGCCACATAGGACACGAAGGTTCTTGAAGTTTATCAATAAGGCCGGGCTGGTGTACCACCCACATGTGGCCACACCTGTGGCTGGTGCACCACCCACATGTGGCCACACCTGTGAGCGGTGGGTGAGTTTGGACTCACTGAATGTTGACTCTCTTTATTGTAATTGTAAAATGTTTAACAGTGGAATTATTTATTCAACACCTTGTTGTGTGTTCCTTGCTGTGTGTGTGTTCCTTGCTGTGTGTGTGTTCCTTGCTGTGTGTGTGTTCCTTGCTGTGTGTGTGTTCCTTGCTGTGTGTGTGTTCCTTGCTGTGTGTTACTTGCTGTGTGTGTTCCTTGCTGTGTGTGTGTTCCTTGCTGTGTGTGTGTTCCTTGCTGTGTGTCTGTTCCTTGCTGTGTGTGTGTTCCTTGCTGTGTGTGTGTTCCTTGCTGTGTGTGTGTTCCTTGCTGTGTGTGTGTTCCTTGTTGTGTGTTCCTTGCTGTGTGTTCCTTGCTGTGTGTGTGTGTTCCTTGCTGTGTGTGTGTGTTCCTTGCTGTGTGTGTGTTCCTTGCTGTGTGTGTGTTCCTTGCTGTGTGTGTGTTCCTTGTTGTGTGTTCCTTGCTGTGTGTTCCTTGCTGTGTGTGTGTGTTCCTTGCTGTGTGTGTGTGTGTTCCTTGCTGTGTGTGTGTGTGTGCCTTGCTGTGTGTGTGTGTGTTCCTTGCTGTGTGTGTGTGTGTTCCTTGCTGTGTGTGTGTGTGTTCCTTGCTGTGTGTGTGTGTGTTCCTTGCTGTGTGTGTGTGTGTTCCTTGCTGTGTGTGTGTGTGTTCCTTGCTGTGTGTGTGTTCCTTGCTGTGTGTGTGTTCCTTGCTGTGTGTGTGTGTGTTCCTTGCTGTGTGTGTGTGTGTTCCTTGCTGTGTGTGTGTGTGTTCCTTGCTGTGTGTGTGTGTGTTCCTTGCTGTGTGTGTGTGTGTTCCTTGCTGTGTGTGTGTGTGTTCCTTGCTGTGTGTGTGTGTGTTCCTTGCTGTGTGTGTGTGTGTTCATTGCTGTGTGTGTGTTCCTTGCTGTGTGTGTGTTCCTTGCTGTGTGTGTGTTCCTTGCTGTGTGTGTGTTCCTTGTTGTGTGTTCCTTGCTGTGTGTTCCTTGCTGTGTGTGTTCCTTGTTGTGTGTTCCTTGCTGTGTGTGTGTTCCTTGTTGTGTGTTCCTTGATGTGTGTGTTCCTTGATGTGTGTGTTCCTTGCTGTGTGTGTGTGTGTTCCTTGCTGTGTGTGTGTGTTCCTTGCTGTGTGTGTGTTCCTTGCTGTGTGTGTGTTCCTTGCTGTGTGTGTGTTCCTTGTTGTGTGTTCCTTGCTGTGTGTTCCTTGCTGTGTGTGTGTGTTCCTTGCTGTGTGTGTGTGTATTCCTTGCTGTGTGTGTGTGTGTTCCTTGCTGTGTGTGTGTGTGTTCCTTGCTGTGTGTGTGTGTGTTCCTTGCTGTGTGTGTGTGTGTTCCTTGCTGTGTGTGTGTGTGTTCCTTGCTGTGTGTGTGTGTGTTCCTTGCTGTGTGTGTGTGTGTTCCTTGCTGTGTGTGTGTGTGTTCCTTGCTGTGTGTGTGTGTGTTCCTTGCTGTGTGTGTGTGTTCCTTGCTGTGTGTGTGTGTTCCTTGCTGTGTGTGTGTGTGTTCCTTGCTGTGTGTGTGTGTGTTCCTTGCTGTGTGTGTGTGTGTTCCTTGCTGTGTGTGTGTTCCTTGCTGTGTGTGTGTGTGTGTTCCTTGCTGTGTGTGTGTGTGTGTTCCTTGCTGTGTGTGTGTGTGTGTTCCTTGCTGTGTGTGTGTGTGTGTTCCTTGCTGTGTGTGTGTGTGTGTTCCTTGCTGTGTGTGTGTGTGTGTTCCTTGCTGTGTGTGTGTGTGTGTTCCTTGCTGTGTGTGTGTGTGTGTTCCTTGCTGTGTGTGTGTGTGTGTTCCTTGCTGTGTGTGTGTGTGTTCCTTGCTGTGTGTGTGTGTGTTCCTTGCTGTGTGTGTGTGTGTTCCTTGCTGTGTGTGTGTGTGTTCCTTGCTGTGTGTGTGTGTGTTCCTTGCTGTGTGTGTGTGTGTTCCTTGCTGTGTGTGTGTGTGTTCCTTGCTGTGTGTGTGTGTGTTCCTTGCTGTGTGTGTGTGTGTTCCTTGCTGTGTGTGTGTGTGTTCCTTGCTGTGTGTGTGTGTGTTCCTTGCTGTGTGTGTGTGTGTTCCTTGCTGTGTGTGTGTGTGTTCCTTGCTGTGTGTGTGTGTGTTCCTTGCTGTGTGTGTGTGTGTTCCTTGCTGTGTGTGTGTGTGTTCCTTGCTGTGTGTGTGTGTGTTCCTTGCTGTGTGTGTGTGTGTTCCTTGCTGCGTGTGTGTGTTCCTTGCTGCGTGTGTGTGTTCCTTGCTGCGTGTGTGTGTTCCTTGCTGCGTGTGTGTGTTCCTTGCTGCGTGTGTGTGTTCCTTGCTGCGTGTGTGTGTTCCTTGCTGCGTGTGTGTGTTCCTTGCTGCGTGTGTGTGTTCCTTGCTGCGTGTGTGTGTTCCTTGCTGTGTGTGTGTTCCTTGCTGTTATTTAAGATGATTGTACTGCCAAATCTTTTACCCAGACAGACAGACAGACAGACAGACAGACAGACAGACAGACAGACAGACAGACAGACAGACATCTTCCGACGCCTTCCACATCTGGTTATTTCTCACCACTTCTCCTAGTGACCGTCTCAAGGTTATCCCCCCCCTTCTCACCCCTCCACGCGATCTCTTCCCCATGAGCATGATAACTTTCCAAATGTTATCATGCTACATTGAACATGATAACTTTCCAGATGTTACCATGCTACATTGAGCATGATAACTTTCCAGATGTTATCATGCTACAGTGAGCATGATAACTTTCCAAATGTTATATCATACTACAGTGAGCATTTCTTGTGGGCAAGTTCACCCTTAGGTCAAGGGTTCTGCAAGCACTTTAAGGGTCCGCTTGAGCGCCAGTCTTTACCTCTCCTCTGGCTAATAGCGGCCCGGTATTTCCTAAATTAGTTTACGAACCCCCTCAAGCACTAAGTGGGGTACTCGCAACAATATTATCCTCTGGGGGGTCGAACCCGTCCTGCGTGCTGCCTCTGGCTTGTCGACACTTTAGGAAATAAGTTCAAGTCGTTTGTGGTCGAGATAAGAGATGCGTGGATCTTAAGTGGAGGCGTAGGAGGGGTCTTCGTGAATCGTTGTATGTGATCTTAAGTATTGTATGTGATCTTAAGTATTGTATCTGATCTAAAGTATTGTATCCGTCTTGGGATTTCGCCTACAACCATGTGATTATACACCCCAACGACTTGTAGCCCCACCCACTACCACCATGACTTGTAGCCCCACCCACTACCACCACGACTTGTAGCCCCACCCACTACCACCATGACTTGTAGCCCCACCCACTACCACCATGACTTGTAGCCCCACCCACTACCACCATGACTTGTAGCCCCACCCACTACCACCACGACTTGTAGCCCCACCCACTACCACCATGACTTGTAGCCCCACCCACTACCACCATGACTTGTAGCCCCACCCACTACCACCACGACTTGTAGCCCCACCCACTACCACCATGACTTGTAGCCCCACCCACTACCACCATGACTTGTAGCCCCACCCACTATACATTAACATTAGTACAAAGAATATTGAAGACAACAAACTATATTCCAACTCGAGGGTCTAGCCAGCGTGGTAACCTAACCTAACCATCAAACTTCTCACTATCTTCCTCACTGTCATTATCTTCCTCACTGTCACCATCTTCACCACCTGAGCGCCGACAGGCACTCCTACACCACTCATCATCTTCACCTTCCTTCACCGTCGCCACCTTCCCTCAGTCACTGTGTCGTCACTACACAGTCTTCATCGATAAATAAATTGGGGCAGAAAAATATCATTCAATGATCCAGTAGAAAATAATGTACTGGATGAATTTTGAGGGCGATGGAGGCGGGTAGTTAAGTAGATTCGAAACTGGCATCATTTGCCCGTTAATGGCAGTTATTTAGTTACTTTGTTGTTAGGTCACTGTCCGTTATTTTTTTTTTGCCCTACCCTCCTATGACCGTCCCCTAACAACCACCAGTCATCCTGCACATTTTGTTTCGACTAACCCCACATGTCTGGCCGCCAACCTCGAACAGATAAACCAAAAATCATTCTCTGGTGGATTCGGGTATGCGTAAGGTAATTACCAGGAGAAAACGCTAAGACATTTTGACAATATACCACTTGGAAGGACTGAGGATAAGGACTTAGGATAGGTCCAGTGGAGGAAGGAATAGTGCCCAACCACTTGGACGGTCGGAGGAGTGAACACCGACCCTCAAGACGAGACAGACCGTCGCTCTATACCTAACCCATCCTCCGAATTGACAGTACGATTTAAAAATAAGTGTAATAAGTACACTTTCTTACTGTCATAAACAGTGCATAATTGCACTTATGGGGCTGTTACATTTACCCAATCCCCTCCCACGATTTAATTCTCGAGGACGGGCTGCTATACCATCTAGCCTATGCGGTTGGGCATAGACATGCAGAGTAAGCTTCCTAGAAGTTTGTACACTGACTATAACCAAATCAATTGTGAAGGCAGTTATACTCGATTGTTTTGCTGCATGCAAAGTGTCGCCCTCTGGCTACGAGTCAAGGCCTTGTGCTTACCGGGAAACCAATTGGCAAGATGCTGCATGTATTTTGTGGGTCTACCACGGAGCCTGCCATCAAACACGGACTCCCTGGAGATTATCTTGGCCCATCACTTGCTATGTAAATTCATTTGACGGTGCAGGTACTGTTTGCCTTCATGGTAAATTGCTAATTGTAATGCAGGTGATTAGAGGGTGTTGAGAGATGTGTTCTGTGATGATGTGGGTGTTGATGTTGTCTGTGATGTTGTGGGTGTTGATGTTGTCTGTGATGATGTGGGTGTTGATGTTGTCTGTGATGATGTGGGTGTTGATGTTGTGGGTGTTTATGTTGTCTGTGATGCTGTGGGTGTTGATGTTGTGGGTGTTTATGTTGTCTGTGATGCTGTGGGTGTTGATGTTGTGGGTGTTTATGTTGTCTGTGATGCTGTGGGTGTTTATGTTGTCTGTGATGCTGTGGGTGTTGATGTTGTGGGTGTTTATGTTGTCTGTGATGCTGTGGGTGTTTATGTTGTCTGTGATGCTGTGGGTGTTGATGTTGTGGGTGTTTATGTTATCTGTGATGCTGTGGGTGTTGATGTTGTCTGTGATGCTGTGGGTGTTGATGTTGTCTGTGATGTTGTGGGTGTTGATGTCTGTGATGTTGTGGGTGTTGATGTTGTCTGTGATGTTGTGGGTGTTGATGTTGTCTGTGATGTTGTGGGTGTTGATGTTGTCTGTGATGTTGTGGGTGTTGATGTTGTCTGTGATGTTGTGGGTGTTGATGTTGTCTGTGATGTTGTGGGTGTTGATGTTGTGGGTGTTTATGTTGTCTGTGATGCTGTGGGTGTTGATGTTGTGGGTGTTGATGTTGTGGGTGTTGATGTTGTGGGTGTTGATGTTGTGGGTGTTGATGTTGTCTGTGATGTTGTCTGTGATGTTGTCTGTGATGTTGTGGGTGTTGATGTTGTCTGTGATGTTGTGGGTGTTGATGTTGTCTGTGATGTTGTGGGTGTTGATGTTGTCTGTGATGTTGTGGGTGTTGATGTTGTCTGTGATGTTGTGGGTGTTGATGTTGTGGGTGTTTATGTTGTCTGTGATGCTGTGGGTGTTGATGTTGTGGGTGTTGATGTTGTGGGTGTTGATGTTGTGGGTGTTGATGTTGTGGGTGTTGATGTTGTGGGTGTTGATGTTGTCTGTGATGTTGTAGGTGTTGATGTTGTCTGTGATGCTGTGGGTGTTGATGTTGTCTGTGATGTTGTGGGTGTTGATGTTGTCTGTGATGTTGTGGGTGTTGATGTTGTCTGTGATGCTGTGGGTGTTGATGTTGTCTGTGATGCTGTGGGTGTTGATGTTGTCTGTGATGCTGTGGGTGTTGATGTTGTCTGTGATGTTGTGGGTGTTGATGTTGTCTGTGATGATGTGGGTGTTGATGTCTGTGATGTTGTGGGTGTTGATGTTGTCTGTGATGTTGTGGGTGTTGATGTTGTCTGTGATGTTGTGGGTGTTGATGTTGTCTGTGATGTTGTGGGTGTTGATGTTGTCTGTGATGCTGTGGGTGTTTATGTTGTCTGTGATGTTGTGGGTGTTGATGTTGTCTGTGATGTTGTGGGTGTTGATGTCTGTGATGTTGTGGGTGTTGATGTTGTGGGTGTTGATGTCTGTGATGTTGTGGGTGTTGATGTTGTCTTGTGATGTTGCGGGTGTTGATGTTGTCTGTGATGTTGTGGGTGTTGATGTTGTCTGTGATGTTGTGGGTGTTGATGTTGTCTGTGATGTTGTGGGTGTTGATGTTGTCTGTAATGTTGTGGGTGTTGGTGTCTTGTAATGTTGTGGGTGTTGATGTTGTGGGTGTTGATGTCTGTGATGTTGTGGGTGTTGATGTTGTCTTGTGATGTTGTGGGTGTTGATGTTGTCTTGTGATGTTGTGGGTGTTGATGTTGTCTGTGATGTTGTGGGTGTTGATGTTGTCTGTAATGTTGTGGGTGTTGGTGTCTTGTGATGTTGTGGGTGTTGATGTTGTCTGTGATGTTGTGGGTGTTGATGTTGTCTGTGATGTTGTGGGTGTTGATGTTGTCTGTGATGTTGTGGGTGTTGATGTTGTCTGTGATGTTGTGGGTGTTGATGTTGTCTGTGATGTTGTGGGTGTTGATGTTGTCTGTGATGTTGTGGGTGTTGGTGTCTTGTGATGTTGTGGGTGTTGATGTTGTCTTGTAATGTTGTGGGTGTTGATGTTGTCTTGTAATGTTGTGGGTGTTGATGTTGTCTTGTAATGTTGTGGGTGTTGATGTTGTCTTGTAATGTTGTGGGTGTTGATGTTGTCTTGTAATGTTGTGGGTGTTGTAATGTTGTCTTGTAATGTTGTGGGTGTTGTAATGTTGTGGGTGTTGATGTATGTGACGTTGGTGATGTCTGTGATGCCGTTAATGCTGACGTCTGAGGCAGGTGATGTCTCTGATGCTGTTGATGTTTGTGATGTTGGTAATGACTTTGTTACGGTGTGGGGGGGGGGGAAAGAGGGGAAAAGATGAAATATTATATTCCTGCAAGGGAAGCGCCGCAGTAATGCCGGCTGGATGCTAGCCTCATCCAACTTAGAAAAAACAAACGCCCACTTTTAACCTTTAATCAGTGCTGCTTTTCTCTATTAAACTAGGCAATTATAATTCACTTTAACATACTAATTTGATTCACAGTAGAAAAAGAGGCTTTGTAATTAATCTTTATCTGAATCACAGAACGTCCGATAATAATAATCATTTACCAGCACTAAGCTTCTCTTCATGAGATAAATTATACTTCAGTATCTTTTCAAAGTGTAATATTAACATTAATTCATTGTTATCAACTCAAATATAATATAAACTCTATATATATATATATATATATATATATATATATATATATATATATATATATATATATATATATATATATATACTTTATATATACTTTATATATATGTCGTACCTAGTAGCCAGAACGCACTTCTCAGCCTACTATGCAAGGCCCAATTTGCCTAATAATCCAAGTTTTCATGAATTAATTGTTTTTCGACAACCGAACCTACCTAACCTAACCTAACCTAACTTTTTTGGCTATCTAACCTAACCTAACTTATAAAGATAGGTTAGGTTAGGTTAGGTAAGGTTGGTTTGGTTCGGCTAAATAACTACGTTAATTTTAACTCCATTAAAATAAAATTGGCCTCATACATAATGAAATGAGTAGCTTTATCATTTCATAAGAAATAAATTAGAGAAAATATATTAATTCACGAAAACTTGGCTTATTAGGCAAATCAGGCCTTGCATAGTAGGCTGAGAAGTGCGTTCTGGCTACTAGGTACGACACACACATATATATATATATATATATATATATATATATATATATATATATATATATATATATATATATATATATATATATATATAATCTTTCAACTTTAGCCAATACCTATGTTGACTTCAGTGCTACACAAGCAGGAGGAGCTGCCAGTCACCGGGAAGCGGCCAAGTCACGTAAATACAGAGACCTTGAGCACCACTACAATTTTGTCCCCATTGCCTCAGAGACACTTGGTGCCTGGGGTAAAAGTGCTGCTAGCTTTTTGAAGGAGTTGGGGTCTAAGCTAATCGAAACAACTAGAGACCCTGGAGCTGCCAGTTTTCTTTTTCAGCGCCTTAGTGTGGCAATCCAGAGAGGAAATGCTCACTGCATCCATGGTTCCTGCCCGCCATCTGAGGAGCTGGAAGAGCTGTACAACTTGTGACAAGCAGCCTTGCACCCTGCATGTAATCAATATTGTAACTTTTTTTGTGTAATGACATTTTCAAATAAAGTTAGATAAATATACACACATACCAAAAGAATAGGGGTGGTAGGAGAAGAAAATATCAAAGTGTTCAGTGAGGATCCACAAGGTCTTCTCTGAGTACTCTTTATTTTCTTCTCCGAGGCTATGGGTCCCTACATTTGCACCAGAGGTGGTACCCCTTCTAGGTTTAAAAAAAAAAAAAAAATATATATATATATAATATATATATATAATATAATATATATATAATATATATATAATATATATATATATCTCAGAAAGAGCTCCTCTCGTGAAAGGTTCAAACCTTAGACTGCAAGTTATTGTCACAATTGGGACTCGTGTTCTTTCAAATAAGTGAATTGTGTCAATGAAAACGAACTTGTGATCTGTGGTTACTGAGCTGCTGTTGGGTCATTGGATGGGAAACAGCTTCGGCTACCAATGACATTTAACAGTCTGGTAGCTATGTGGTCAGAGTACTGGACTTGTCAGTGTGTTCATTACACCTGTCACTCAAAGGTTTGAACCTTTCACGAGAGAAACTCTTTCTGATATAATTGGCTTGTGGTTCATGGAAGTTATTGTGATTATATATATATATATATATATATATATATATATATATATATATATATATATATATATATATATATATATATATATATATATATAATAGTAGTAGTAGGTTTCCATCAGTCTCGGTAGACTGTGGAGATGTGCTTTGGTTGTCGGTCTGAAGTGGCCTCTCCAGGGCGCCAAAGTCAGGGTAGGTTGGTACGGAGGCACTGGTGTATACACAGTTGCATCGATAAACATCCTAAAACTTCCATAGGAACTTGTAATCAACAGACGGGGGAAGGGGGGAGGGGAGGGCAGATTACTTAACTAAGAGAAGTTTATATTTCCGCAGCAGCAGGATGCTCCCACTCCTCGCTCAGCTCAGTGTAGTCTCAGCCGCCTCAATGATGTCACTGCTCCATCAACTGACTCGTGATGTCACACGTATCCTCGGGCTGCTGCTGCTGCTGCTCTTCGATGTTGTAGATCACTCACTAGGCTCCCCTTCCAATGAAATCTTCGGGTATCCTCGTCCATTTCCTAGGGGTGTCCTGAGAGAGGTCCGCCGACGTTAACTACGATG
This sequence comes from Procambarus clarkii, assembly GCF_040958095.1. Lineage (NCBI taxonomy): Eukaryota > Metazoa > Arthropoda > Malacostraca > Decapoda > Cambaridae > Procambarus > Procambarus clarkii. The sequence continues at coordinate 33,171,993 of NC_091187.1, forward strand.
ACTTCCCATAAGCGAGCGTCCGTCTCCAGGACGTACCATCACCTCGGTAGCTTCACACCAGTGAAGTCTACAGAGATACCACGACCTCGGCCGAAGATTATTAAACTGCTGCCTCCTCTGGTTGAGTAATGTTGGCTCAATGTGTGGACGAAGTACTGCTGCGCCATATTGGGCTCGACTTGACACACACATCGCTATTCTGGCGGGATTTTGTGCAGCTCTGGTGTGACGTCCGTCCTCATCCATATCTGGAAGGTCAGTGACCGGAGCGCCAATCCCTGAGCCTGGCTCGATGCCCGCCAATGACGTCACAGTAAGATTATCGCTGATTGGCTGTGAGCCTGGCGCTCTATCCACTCGCACCTTTCGTTATAAGACCTCGAGGCCGGCGCCGCTGCATCAGGCGAGTTTCTCGATGTCTCGCCTGCCGCCCGGCGCCATTTTGTTTCCGGCTCTTGTCCTTCTTGCCACCTTTATAACCTAATTTCGCCCCAAAAGCGTGCTCGAGGCACTTTCCTTAGTAACTTAAAGCATTGTTTGTGCCGTCTATGATCTTATTAGGTGGGATGAATGACTGTTGAGGCGGGCGAGGACTGCATCTTGACAGCCATCGTAACACTGATGTTGTTGATGTCTCTGATCTTCTTGTTGATGTCTGTGATGCTGTTGAGGATGTCTGTGATGCTGTTGAGGATGTCTGTGATGCTGTTGATGTCTGTGATGCTGTTAAGGATGTCTGTGATGCTGTTGAGGATGTCTCCTAACTCCTGTGTTGTGAAATTTGTTGACACTCGTCGACGTCGACTACTTGTGTTTTTAACCTCTCTGTCTACCTGTCTCTCACCAGCCCTCCTGTCTACCTGCCTCTCACCAGCCCTCCTGTCTACCTGTCTCTCACCAGCCCTCCTGTCTACCTGTCTCTCACCCGCCCTCCTGTCTACCTGTCTCTCACCCGCCCTCCTGTCTACCTGTCTCACCCGCCCTCCTGTCTACCTGTCTCTCACCCGCCCTCCTGTCTACCTGTCTCTCACCCGCCCTCCTGTCTACCTGTCTCTCACCCGCCCTCCTGTCTACCTGTCTCTCACCCGCCCTCCTGTCTACCTGTCTCTCACCCGCCCTCCTGTCTACCTGTCTCTCACCCGCCCTCCTGTCTACCTGTCTCTCACCCGCCCTCCTGTCTACCTGTCTCTCACCCGCCCTCCTGTCTACCTGTCTCTCACCCGCCCTCCTGTCTACCTGTCTCTCACCAGCCCTCCTGTCTACCTGTCTCTCACCAGCCCTCCTGTCTACCTGCCTCTCACCAGCCCTCCTGTCTACCTGCCTCTCACCCGCCCTCCTGTCTACCTGCCCCTCACCCGCCCTCCTGTCTACCTGCCTCTCACCCGCCCTCCTCTCCACCTGCCTCTCGCCCTCTCGCCTGTCTACCTGCCTCTCACCCGCCCTCCTGTCTACCTGCCTCTCGCCCTCTCGCCTGTCTACCTGCCTCTCACCCGCCCTCCTGTCTACCTGCCTCTCGCCCTCTCGCCTGTCTACCTGCCTCTCACCCGCCCTCCTGTCTACCTGCCTCTCGCCCTCTCGCCTGTCTACCTGCCTCTCACCCGCCCTCCTGTCCACCTGCCTCTCACCCGCCCTCCTATCTACCTGCCTCTCACCTGCCCTCCTGTCTAACCTGCCTCTCACCTGCCCTCCTGTCTAACCTGCCTCTCACCCTCCCTCCTGTCTAACCTGCCCCTCACCCGCCCTCCTGTCTAACCTGCCTCTCACCCGCCCTCCTATCTACCTGCCCCTCACCCGCCCTCCTATCTACCTGCCTGATGATTGATTGATGAAGATTAAGCCACCCAAAAGGTGGCACGGGCATGAATAGCCCGTAAGTGGTGGCCCTTTTGAGCCATTATCAGTATCAAGAGCTGATACTGGAGATCTGTGGAGGCGCGACTGCACCCTGCGTGACGGGAGATGTCTCCCGGACCAAGTGGTGACCAGATGGTGTGTCTACCTGCCTCTCACCCGCCCTCCTGTCTACCTGCCTCTCACCCGCCCTCCTGTCTACCTGCCTCTCACCCGCCCTCCTGTCCACCTGCCTCTCACCCGCCCTCCTGTCCACCTGCCTCTCACCACCTCTCCCTCTGTTAACCCCCTTCCATTGAAGCTCGTGAAGCTGAAAATAAGTTTCACGTTATCGGGTGATTACCAGATCACTTGTACATTAAGGCGCCGCACACCTCAGTGAAGCACCGGGAGCTGAAATGATATCAATAGAAATGAGTCAGTTAATTTAAGCTTTGTTTTGGGGATCAGTTGAGTAACTGCCGTGTTCGGAGAGCACTTGAGGCACTGGCGTCGTCTTCGACTAGGCCCCACACGCACATAAACACACGCACGCACACGCAAATCTCTCGTGCTGTTGACCTCCCAAAACACTTTAGCATTCAAGTCTCGCCAAGGAAAAGGAGGTATCTGATTGCAGCGTGTGCGTGCGTGTCAACAAGTCGGAGAGGGACTCGAAGGCTGGACTGAAAGATCGTGGTGGCTAGCCACTTGGAGAGGTCGGCAGAGCGACAGCCTTGCTTCTTGAAGGGTCGGCGTTCAGGCCCCAAAAGTCCAAATGGTTGGGAACCATTCCTTCCCCTCTTCCGTGCCATCCCAAATCCTTATCCTGATCCCTTCCCAGTGCTATATAGTCGTAATGGCTTGGCGCTTTTTCCTGATGGTTCCCTTCCATTCCAGGAATTAACTGGCTTGTTTATCTGTGGCTCGTGGTTCACTGTGTGGCTCGTGGTTCACTGTGTGGGATCATGGTTCACTGTGTGGGATCGTGGTTCACTGTGTGGGATCGTGGTTCACTGTGTGGCTCGTGGTTCACTGTGTGGGATCGTGGTTCACTGTGTGGCTCGTGGTTCACTGTGTGGGATCGTGGTTCACTGTGTGGCTCGTGGTTCACTGTGTGGGATCGTGGTTCACTGTGTGGATCGTGGTTCACTGTGTGGGATCGTGGTTCACTGTGTGGGATCGTGGTTCACTGTGTGGGATCGTGGTTCACTGTGTGGATCGTGGTTCACTGTGTGGGATCGTGGTTCACTGTGTGGGATCGTGGTTCACTGTGGGAGATCTCACAGTTGTGACGGGGTTGTGACGCCACGGGGTTGAGACGCCCCGGGGTTGAGACGCCCCGGGGTTGTGACGCCCCGGGGTTGTGACGCCCCGGGGTTGTGACGCCCCGGGGTTGAGACGCCCCGGGGTTGAGACGCCCCGGGGTTGTGACGCCCCGGGGTTGTGACGCCCCGGGGTTGTGACGCCCCGGGGTTGTGACGCCCCGGGGTTGAGACGCCCCGGGGTTGTGACGCCCCGGGGTTGTGACGCCCCGGGGTTGAGACGCCCCGGGGTTGAGACGCCCCGGGGTTGTGACGCCCCGGGGTTGAGACGCCCCGGGGTTGAGACGCCCCGGGGTTGAGACGCCCCGGGGTTGTGACGCCCCGGGGTTGTGACGCCCCGGGGTTGTGACGCCCCGGGGTTGTGACGCCCCGGGGTTGTGACGCCCCGGGGTTGAGACGCCCCGGGGTTGAGACGCCCCGGGGTTGAGACGCCCCGGGGTTGTGACGCCCCGGGGTTGTGACGCCCCGGGGTTGTGACGCCCCGGGGTTGTGACGCCCCGGGGTTGTGACGCCCCGGGGTTATAGCTCTTCTTCCTTGAGAGAGAGAGAGTTGTGTTCTTCACAATGCAGTTCGTGTTGTTTCACCAAAACTTCACAACCTTGGGGTTGAGCCTCTCGTAAACTGTTTAATAAATGAAAGGAAAGCCGCCAGGATTCAAAATGTACAGGTTGGAGAAGCTTTAGGAAACAGTGACTTTGTTCGATTCATTCTATTCACAAGGGGGCCAGATTCACGAAGCAGTTACGTAAGCACTTACGAACGTGTACATCTTTCTTCAATCTTTAACGGCTTTCGTTACATTGATTAAACAGTTTACAAGCATGAAAATTTCCCAATCAACTGTTGTTATTGTTATAAAACAGCCTCCTGGTGCTTCGGAGCTCATTAACTATTTAACAATTGTAAACAAAGCCGCCAAACCTAATCCCGATCACACATTAGAAAACGCGAGACGTTCTGAGCCGCTGCGGTTCATAGTACGTCGTATTTTGTCCATTTTTGTGATTTTGATGTCCAAACACAATAAATTATTTGAGAGGACAGGTTGAAGATTTGTGAAAGAACTGGAGAGGACGAGCCGAGGCTTGAGGAGAGTGGCGTGGTGTCCCCTGGGATGTTACCTGACCTCTTCCTCTCCCTTGTCTTCTCACTCTTCATGTCTCCGTGTTTAATCACATTTCTCTCACTTCGCTTTCGTCCTATTATTGAATTATGTTCTCCCTGGCTTTATGCCTTGTTCAATTATCATATTAATCCTCACTTGCTCTCTATTCCTCCTCCTATTTCTCCATATATATATATATATATATATATATATATATATATATATATATATATATATATATATATATATATATATATATATATATATATATATATATATATATATAATGTACCTAGTAGCCAGAACGCACTTCTCGGCCTACTATGCAAGGCCCGATTTGCCTAATAGGCCAAGTTTTCCTGAATTAATATATTTTTTCAAATTTTTTTCTTATGAAATGATAAAGCTACCCATTTCATTATGAGGTCAATATATTTTTATTGGAGTTAAAATTAACGTAGATATATGACCGAACCTAACCAACCCTACCTAACCTAACCTATCTCTATAGGTTAGGTTTGGTTAGGTAGCCGAAAAAGTTAGGTTAGGTTAGGTAGGTTAGGTAGTTGAAAAACAATTAATTCATGAAAACTTGGCTTATTAGGCAAATTGGGCCTTGCATAGTAGGCTGAGAAGTGCGTTTCTGGCTACTAGGTACGACATATATATATATATATATATATATATATATATATATATATATATATATATATATATATATATATATATATATATATAATTAAAATATCCCACGATTGTTCCTAACTTATATATAATATAATATATATAATATGTATACCTTCGATTGAACCAATCCCAACGATTTTTGCTGTCCGGGGAATTAGCTCCGTAAGTCAACAACCTTATTGCCAGGAAAAAAAAGGGCTTACCATGGTCTTTATTGAATATAAACTTATCCAATTTATATTCATTGTTTCTCGTTCTGTTTTGTGTTGATATATTTATCCCCGTTATTAATATGTTCTTTGTTATGCCCTCTCCTCCGTTAGTGTTCTTCAGGCATGTTGACCCTTGCTGCTGCTCCTTCTTCACGTACAGTTAAGTTAAGCTTCCTCAATCTCTCTTCAAAAGGGAGGAATCCTTTTTCCTGGGATCAGCATTGCCATTTTTTGTTGTGTACAAGTTTGAGTGACTTTGTCCCTTCGGTGACAAGAGGTGAACTACATAATCTTATGTAGTGTTGAGGCTGGGTGTTCATGGGATCGAGGCTCTCCTGGGCTTTGTAAATCTCTTTATTTGATTGTCTATATTTAATGGGATAAAAGTGTTGTTGATTCAGCTTTTTCCTTCCATCACTTTCATTTCCTTGAACCCCTTTGCTTACCTCCCTTCCATCTTCCTTCATTCAAATGCTCCTTTCTTCATTCCATTGTTCCTACCGTCCCTTTCTCAGTGTGATCCCTCTTTAAAGCAAAACAATATTTCTATGATCATCTGCATTGTGTAAACAGCCCGTCCTCCTAAGGTTCCCCAACGTTAAGAAACTGTCGTATTAAGTGCCCCTTATCCTAACCTACCAGAGGACCCAAAACAGAAAACGGGGCATTATGTCAATAATGGCCCGTTTTATGTCAATTTGGCTAACGCAGATTCTCTCTAATGCAACACTAATCTTTCGGATGATTAACTGTTTATGAAGGTGGGGAATTGCCCTCCTGCTAGTAATTATTTAACTGCCCCCCCCCCTGGTAATTACCTTAACTTTCCCCTATTAGTCAGTAATGTTGGTTGTACTTCTAGAAGACGAGGTCGGAAGAATTGGTCATCGTAAGTGGTCCTCGTAAGTGCAGTGATGGCTGTAGTATTGGACGGGTGTGTAGTAAAGATGAGGACAGTGCGGAAGATTATGTGTGTAGTGAAGATGTAGCCTTTGTCATAGGAGCAACGCAAGGTACACCGTCTGGTATCTATATCTATGAAAGTTAGTTATCTGTCCGAGGCTGGAGGCCAGACGCTAAGGGTTAGCCTCACCCAATTTTCACACATGAAGCTAGTAGGTTCCTGGACACACACAGGCTAGTCAGAGTCGGCCCCATTGCCACACACATTAAGAAATATCAGACACTAAACTTTCCCCCTTCGTGCGATTTTCATGAAGTTTGAAATGAAATCAAACCATTCAGATCCGTTGGCATGAGGTACCTGGAGATTTTCTATTACTTTATTCACTCTTGTGTTCTTGAAGATATCCTCATATTGCACCCAGAGTCTGCCAGTGCAGGCTACTGATCACACGGCCTTGTATGACTAACCATCCTGTGTGATGGGGATTTTTAGCATCACGTAGCTTGTTATTTGACGCACACTGTACTGCCCTTCATATAGTCTAGGGCAGCTGCACAAATGTAGATGTACCTAAATGTGTTAATGAAAAAAACAAAATTACCCGCATTTTCATGATTTTCTCGGAAATGAACTGAATTCACATAGATGTACCACAGGCTATCCCTTCCAGTGTGTGTGTGTGTGTGTGTGTGTGTGTGTGTGTGTGTGTGTGTGTGTGTGTGTGTGTGTGTGTGTGTACACGAACTCAAGAAATTGTGCTTGCGGGGGTTGAGCTTTAGCTCTAGGGTACCACCTCTCAACTGTCAAACAACTGGAGTACAGATTCCTGCGTCTGCACTTACCTAGTTGGGGAGAAAGGTAGTTGGTTGGTCCTGGTTGACATTTTTAATTTTAATTATCAGGGGAGACATTACTACTTTATAGCACTGGAAAGGGCTTAGGATAAGGATTTGAGATGGGACGGGGAGGAAGGAATTGTGCCCAACCACTTGGACGGTCGGGGATTGAACCCCGACCTGCATGAAGCGAGACCGTCGCTCTACCGTCCAGTCAAAGTGGCTGGGTCGGTCGGGTAGACAACTATATATTTGTTTATAAACCCATTTGTGCTCCAAATAATTTAAACAAATTCATCGCTGTCTCCTGTACACTTCTCTCACCGCTTTGACTCATCTTCCCTCAGCTCATCCCTCATCAGCACCCTGACAAGTGTGTGTCAACTGGAGGATGTGTGTGTGTGTGCCTGCAGGTGTATATAGATATATATGCTATATCTCTAAGTCACTTTAGAGGCATATATTGAGCGAGTCTGAGACAGTGATACCAGGCAGGAGTCATGACGACGTCTCAAAGGAAACAACGAATCATAAACCATTGTTACCACATTAACACACGATCACGAATTTTACCTCTGATAAATCAACTATCACAATCGACTTGAGAATGGTCCAGGACGGACCGAAACGTCGTCGTCCCTTCACTTTCTAGTGTGTGGTCTGGTCACCATATATCAGTCACGTTGTTGTGACTCCTCGTCCGCTTACCCATATCTAACTTTGTTTTTTGTTCATTTAACACACTATTACGTGCAGCCAATAACGATCCAGCAGTTGAAATAAGTCAAAACCGGAGAGCCCTGCCATCCAGCCGTCACAGGCAGCGGGCGTGTCAGCTGTATTTTTAGTCCTAAAAGTAAACTGAATAAAATACACTGAAGAGTCCATCTTTTCCCGCCAACTCGTCAGCTGATGCAAGAAACCACAAACAAATTTAGATTGCTTCTGGCACACCGATTTTTCTTGCCAAGTTTTGGGTGAATCTCCACCAAGATATTCGAGTTTTGTGGACAAAAAGGAAAACAAAAAAAATGGGTAACGTGACTAAATCTAAATACAAAGAATTTTTGTCGCCTGTTTTGGTAAGTAAAGAGTTCCAATTTAACGTTCCATCTGTACATTATATATATATATATATATATATATATATATATATATATATATATATATATGTCGTACCTAGTAGCCAGAACGCACTTATCAGCCTACTATGCATGGCCCGATTTGCCTAATAAGCCAAGTTTTCCTGAATAAATATATTTTCTCTAATTTTTTTCTTATGAAATGATAAAGCTACCCATTTCATTATGTATGGGGTCAATTTTTTTTATTGGAGTTCAAATTAGCGTAGATATATGATCGAACCTAACCAACCCTACCTAACCTAACGTAACCTATCTTCATAGGTTAGGTTAGGGTAGGTAGCGGAAAAAATTAGGTTAGGTTTAGGTAGGTTAGGTTTGTCAAAAAAACATTAATTCATGAAAACTTGGCTATTAGGCAAATCGGGGGCCTTGATTAGTAGGCTGATAAGTGCGTTCTGGCTACTAGGTACGACATATATATATATATATATATATATATATATATATATATATATATATAATATATATATATATATATATATATATTATATATATATATCTTCCTCTCTCTCTCTCTCTCTCTCTCTCTCTCTCTCTCTCTCTCTCTCTCTCTCTCTCTCTCGTCTCTCTCTCTCTTTTCTCTCTCTCTTTCTCTCTCTCTCTCTCTCTCTCTCTATATATATATATATATATATATATATATATATATATATATATATATATAAAATATAATATAATATAATTATTATATATAATATATAATAATATAATAATAATAATATGACAGTGTCAGATCCACTCCTTCTGAAGATGTATTAATATACGAAAGTACTTAAGGAAATTTCTGTTTAAATTTTCCTCCGTGGTCTGACACTCACATTTTTATTCACGTATTTATTTTCGTGATATACACACACATTATATATATATATATATTATATATATATATATATATAATATATATATATATATATATATACTATATATATATATATATATATATATATATATATCAACCCGTTCTCGCAAAATTTAATAAGTCAATATTGACTTATTAAATATGTGCATTGGTGACATACTTAACATAATAGATACCCTTAAAAAGATTCATAGAAAACACCGACCTTACCTAACCTTGTTAGTATCTTAAGATAAGCATCTTATTGCTTCGTAATTACAATTTTTACCTAACCTATAATAGGTATAGGTTAAGTAATAATTGTAATTACGAAGCAATAAGATGCTTATCTTAAGATACTAACAAGGTTAGGTAAGGTCGGTGTTTAATATGAATCTTTTTAGGGGTATCTATTATGTTAAGTATGTCACCTATGCACATATTTAATAAGTCAATATTGACTTATTAAATTTGCGAGAACGGGTTGATATATATATATATATATATATATATATATATATATATATATTATATATATATATATATATATATATATATATATATATATATAAATGTCGTACCTAGTAGTCAGAATGCATTTCTTCGCCTATTATACAAGGCCCGATTTGCCTAATAGGCCGAGTGATTTTCTTTATTTTCAATCAATTGTTTCCAATTGGTTTATTTTAAATAATAATCTTACATTAAGAACATAAATTATTTAATTGTTAGTTTAGGTTAGGTTAAGATAGGTTAGGTAGAGTTAGTTAGGTTCAGTCATATATCTACGTTTGTTTAACTCAAATTTAAACAAATTAACTCGTACATAATGAAATAGATTTATCATTCCAGGAGGAAGTCTCCTGCATGGGGGGCACGCACTGCTCTGAGGCGGGCTTTCTCCTTGTCTGATGTTGCGGCGCTGAGCATGGCATCAGCTACTTTTTCCACTAGAGGGTGGTCCCAGCCGGACTGTTTGTGTTGTTTTGTTGGCTCTATAATGGTTGCTGTGGCTGCAAGAACATCCCACTGATTTGAACATTCATTGAAAGCAGGATCGTGTATTCCTGCTGAATCTCTCAGGGTTGCAGGTAAGATATCTCTGACGAGGTCGTGCGATGCATGTGAGGAGGAAACGAAGGCTGGTAGAGCAATCTGAGAGGCTGTGCGGACACCAAGGCCGCCGAGTCTTACAGGAAGAGTTGCTTGCTCCCACTGAGAGTCGTCCAATGGCAGGTTCAGGACTTTCACCAGCATGGACCTCAGAAGGGTGTCATATACATTTAACTTAGGGCTGCTGTAGGATGAACAACATCTCAGAAAGTAGGTCAACTTAGGGAGAGACAGGCATCTTGTGAGGAGAAAGAGAGCATCATGGGCATCACTATTGTCAATCCTGTCCAGGATTCTCTTTAGATCAGTGATTTTTGCAGCCAGGACCTCCTCGATTGCTCGTGGGCCAATGGGGGCACCCAGGAGAGTGCAGTCCGGTGGCTCGACAACGAGAATGTCTGGAAGAACATTTTGTATTTGCCCAGTGATGTCTTGGTTTTTATATATATATATATATATATATATATATATATATATATATATATATATATATATATATTATTTATTAATAATATATATAATAATCCCCATTATTAATATATCATTATTAATAATGATGATAAACTACAGTTTGGTCTCTGGTCACGCCTTCGTGTCTCATCTGTTATACTCGAGTTTTTAGTCTCCCTGGTGTTCATATCTTCACATTTTTGTTCCTCAGCTTCCAGTTCCTGTGTTTGTCTGGTAATGTTTGCATAACTCAGCGGTGTTTTATCATGTATGTTTAGCTTCTGGTTTGCTTGTGAAGTTTTTTATATTTTAATAATTATTTCAGTGTTTAATTTACTCATTTTTTTTTTGCATTTGTTAACACACATTTACTAAGCCTCTTCCACTGATTTCTTGACTTTTGTGTCTTCTTTTCAAACTTTCGCTTTTGCGGTTCACAAATATATCGGCTTCGCCTGATTTGTCTCTCATTTAATAATGTTTCCGCTGTTATATCTGCCTTAATTGTTGCCGACGTCACACATGAGACTTATCAACCTACACATCTGAAAATATTGGAACTGACCAGGTGTGGGTCCGGCCGCGACCATCATCAGGATGTGGAAAGGAAAAAAGAGTGGTAGAGAAAGGCGATTTAGAAAGTAAGAGTGAAATGATTGGTGAGAAAGGTAGAGAACAATAGGAGTACGGTTAGAAGTAAAGCTAGGTTTACAAGAACAGGAATAGGGTTGAAGTATGGGAATAAGGTAGAAGTAAAGCAATACGGTAGAAGTGAAGCAATAAGGTAGAAGTAAAGCAATAAGGTAGAAGTGAAGCAATAAGGTAGAAGTAAAGCAATAAGGTAGAAGTGAAGCAATAAGGTAGAAGTAAAGCAATAAGGTAGAAGTGAAGCAATAAGGTAGAAGTAAAGCAATAAGGTAGAAGTAAAGCAATAAGGTAGAAGTAAAGCAATAAGGTTGAAGTGAAGCAATAAGGTAGAAGTAAAGCAATAAGGTAGAAGTAAAGCAATAAGGTAGAAGTAAAGCAATAAGGTAGAAGTAAAGCAATAAGGTAGAAGTGAAGCAATAAGGTAGAAGTAAAGCAATAAGGTAGAAGTAAAGCAATAAGGTAGAAGTAAAGCAATAAGGTTGAAGTGAAGCAATAAGGTATAGAAAAAGGCCGACGTATTGGGATAAAGAAAAATTACAGAAAATTGCCTCTGAGTTTATTCCAGCTCTTCAATTTTATTCCTATCCTTCTAGCCTATTCGTACAATTCTACTTTCTCTTGCCTTTCACCTCGCACTCTTACCTTATATAATGGTTTTCGCCTCCGCCCTTTATTTTTACGGGCTATTCATGCCCGTGCCACCTCTTGGGTGGCATAATCTTCATCAATCAATCAATCGCCCTTTCTTATTCGACTTGATAATGGTCCACGATGGACTGACACGTCGCCATTTTGTTTCGTCGTAATGGCTTGGCGCTTTCTCCTCATAATTCCCTTACTCCTTCAATTTCAAATTGATGGTTGGCTGTTTAGTTTCCACTTACGTTATTGAAATTTATTGTTTGCTAAAGGCTAAGAATTAACATTAGAATAGATGTTATTAAGCTTGTTTAGGGTTGATTGACCTATTGGTTTAGTATTGACATACGGGTCAGCCAAGAGAGTGAAAATAATTCTTTCTTACTTTTCAAGTACTGTAAGCAAGTTTAATCTATCGGGGGTTGTTTGTTAGGATATCTCGTCACCAGAGATATCCTGACAAACAACACTAAAATTAAAGGAACCAACGCGGGGAAATAATAATTTAGATTTAGTGTTAACTAACAGGGAAACACAAATTAAGGACATCGAAATAGGGAGCGAGCTAGGGAACAGTGATCATAAAGAAATCAGATTTAGCATTGAATGGAATAGATCTGTAGGAGAAAATTCTGTTAAAGTGCCTGAATTTCGAAAAGCTAATTTCAATAGCCTAAGAAATTTTGGGGGGCAAATAGATTGGAAAGTCTTGGGTATGGGGTGTGGGCCGGTCTTGGAGCGAGACGTGAACCCAGCGATAGGTGACGTAAAAAGGGTTTTCGATGTGGATTCAAAATATAACCTATTTAAAAATATTCTAACCAAAGCCCAGGAACGTAGTATACCATATAAATTGAATAGATCGAATACTAATGATCCAAAGTGGATAACAAAGGATCTGAAGAACCTTATAGGTAAAAAGAGAGCGTGGTACAAAAGGATTAAGAATGGGGAAGTCAGTTTAGAACAGGAATTCGTACAACTGGTTAGAAATACTAAAAAGGAGATAAGGAAAGCAAAAAGAAACTATGAAGTTCGCATAGCAGAGGAAGCGAAGACAAATCCTAAAGGGTTTTTCCAGTTATACCGGACAAAGATTAGGGAAAGGATAGGTCCATTAAAAACTGAGACAGGTCAAATAACTGATAATGATGAAGAGATGAGTAGTATTTTTAATAAATATTTTATATCTGTATTTACTAAAGAGGAACTTAACAATATGCCTTCAGCCGAACAAGTATATGTGGGTGGGGACGAGAACAGGTTGACTAGTTTAGCAGTTACCAGGGAGGATGTTCTCAAACAAATAGTTAAACTCAAACCAAACAAATCCCAAGGGCCGGATGAAGTGTTTGCCAGGGTGCTTAAAGAATGCAAAGAAGAGCTTTGCGACCCACTGTCTACCATATTTAATAAATCAATAGAGTCAGGCAGAGTGCCAGAGTTATGAAAAGTTGTTAATGTGATACCAGTTTTTAAGAAAGGAGATAGATCACTTGCGTCAAACTATCGGCCAATTGGCCTAACGTCTATTGTGGGAAAGTTACTCGAATCGATAATTGCAAATAAAATTCGTCTTCATCTTGAAAAACAAATTAATAATTAAGTCGCAACATGGTTTTATAAATGGCCATTCATGTTTAACAAATTTGTTATCTTTTTATTCTAGCATAGTTGAGGCAGTTGATAGTGGTAAGGATTGTGACCGTCCTGGACCATTCTCGAGAATGGTCCAGGACGGACCGAAACGTCGTCGTCCCTTCACCTTCTAGTGTGTGGTCTGGTCAACATACTTTAGCCACGTTATTGTGACTCATCGCCTGCATGCATGTTGTTGTTATAGATTCAGCTACTCGGAACAAGTCCCAAGTAGCACGGGCTATGGTGAGCCCGTGGTGGACTTACCTGGCACAGGAGCGGGGCAAGTAGCACAGGCTATAGTGAGCCCGTGGTGGACTTACCTGGCACAGGAGCGGTGCTGAGTGCCTGCATGCAGTTACCTTTGTTCTTATGCTGTATTTGCCCCTAGTGAGGTGATTCACCTCACAGCACAGGTTGTATATTCAGCTGCTCTAAAATTGTAACCACTTTGTACTGTAAAATGGACATTCGGGAATTAATTTTTTACCTTCATTCTCAAGTTAAGAAAAAACATTGGAGAACTAAGTTTTATAGAGAAGAGTTATGCTAGAAATATTGATCTTATCCTTTGTGTCATATCGAATAACACTTGCTACAAAAGACTGTTACCAACGTATATATATATATACTAGCTGTACCCGGCACCGCGTTGCTATGGCTCTGTCTGGTTACATGGAAAAGAAAGAAAAGAGAAAGCACATGTTTTTAATATGGTTAATTTCACAATGCTTGTGGGTATACCAATATTTTTGTGTTCCATTGTCTGTGGAGATATAGAGTTTGTCTAGTTTACCGACTCTAGGACTCCCGACCCTTCCCCGTCCTCCCCACCATTCCCTCCTCCCCCCCCCCCGTCCCCTCCTCCATTCCACCCCCCCGTCCCCTCCTCCAATCCTCCCCCCCGTCCCCTCCTCCAATCCTCCCCCCCGTCCCCTCCTCCAATCCTCCCCCCCGTCCCCTCCTCCTCCTCACCATCCTCCACTTCCCCCATCTATATAGTAGGTATATAAAAACACGCTCGTATTCGAATTGAAAGGTGTCTCAAAATTTCAAAACAATCGATGAAGAACTTCTGGAGATTAGCGATTTTGAACAAACGAACATTTACGTACGTGTGTGTGTGTGTGTGTGTGTGTGTGTGTGTGTATGTATGTATATATATATATATATATATATATATATATATATATATATATATATATATATATATATATATATATATATATATATATATATATGTCGTACCTAGTAGCCAGAACGTACTTCTCAGCCTACTATTCAAGGCCCGATTTGCCTAATAAGCCAAGTTTTCCTGAATTAATATATTTTCTCTAATTTTTTTCTTATGAAATGATAAATCTAACCATTTCATTATGTATGAGGTCAATTTTTTTTATTGGAGTTTAAATTAACGTAGATATGTGACCAAACCTAACCAACCCTACCTAACCTATCTTTATAGGTTAGGTTAGGTTAGGTAGCGGAAAAAGTTAGGTTAGGTTTGGTTAGGTAGGTTAGGTAGTCGAAAAACAATTAATTCATGAAAACTTGGCTTATTAGGCAAATTGGGCCTTGCATAGTAGGCTGACAAGTGAGTTCTGGCTACTAGGTACG
>NC_091187.1:33191983-33206983 GCF_040958095.1 Procambarus clarkii
ATCTACGTTAATTTAAACTCCAATAAAAAAAATTGACCTCATACATAATGAAATGGTTAGATTTATCATTTCATAAGAAAAAAATTAGAGAAAATATATTAATTCAGGAAAACTTGGCTTATTAGGCAAATCGGGCCTTGAATAGTAGGCTGAGAAGTACGTTCTGGCTACTAGGTACGACATATATATATATATATATAATATATATATATATATATATATATATATATATATATATATATATATATATATATATATATATATACATACATACACACACACACACACACACACACACACACACGTACGTAAATGTTCGTTTGTTCAAAATCGCTAATCTCCAGAAGTTCTTCATCGATTGTTTTGAAATTTTGAGACACCTTTCAATTCGAATACGAGCGTGTTTTTATATACCTACTATATAGATGGGGGAAGTGGAGGATGGTGAGGAGGAGGAGGGGACGGGGGGAGGATTGGAGGAGGGGACGGGGGGGAGGATTGGAGGAGGGGACGGGGGGGAGGATTGGAGGAGGGGACGGGGGGGTGGAATGGAGGAGGGGACGGGGGGGGGGGAGGAGGGAATGGTGGGGAGGACGGGGAAGGGTCGGGAGTCCTAGAGTCGGTAAACTAGACAAACTCTATATCTCCACAGACAATGGAACACAAAAATATTGGTATACCCACAAGCATTGTGAAATTAACCATATTAAAAACATGTGCTTTCTCTTTTCTTTCTTTTCCATGTAACCAGACAGAGCCATAGCAACGCGGTGCCGGGTACAGCTAGTATATATATATATACGTTGGTAACAGTCTTTTGTAGCAAGTGTTATTCGATATGACACAAAGGATAAGATCAATATTTCTAGCATAACTCTTCTCTATAAAACTTAGTTCTCCAATGTTTTTTCTTAACTTGAGAATGAAGGTAAAAAATTAATTCCCGAATGTCCATTTTACAGTACAAAGTGGTTACAATTTTAGAGCAGCTGAATATACAACCTGTGCTGTGAGGTGAATCACCTCACTAGGGGCAAATACAGCATAAGAACAAAGGTAACTGCATGCAGGCACTCAGCACCGCTCCTGTGCCAGGTAAGTCCACCACGGGCTCACTATAGCCTGTGCTACTTGCCCCGCTCCTGTGCCAGGTAAGTCCACCACGGGCTCACCATAGCCCGTGCTACTTGGGACTTGTTCCGAGTAGCTGAATCTATAACAACAACATGCATGCAGGCGATGAGTCACAATAACGTGGCTAAAGTATGTTGACCAGACCACACACTAGAAGGTGAAGGGACGACGACGTTTCGGTCCGTCCTGGACCATTCTCGAGAATGGTCCAGGACGGTCACAATCCTTACCACTATCAACTGCCTCAACTATGCTAGAATAAAAAGATAACAAATTTGTTAAACATGAATGGCCATTTATAAAACCATGTTGCGACTTAATTATTAATTTGTTTTTCAAGATGAAGACGAATTTTATTTGCAATTATCGATTCGAGTAACTTTCCCACAATAGACGTTAGGCCAATTGGCCGATAGTTTGACGCAAGTGATCTATCTCCTTTCTTAAAAACTGGTATCACATTAACAACTTTTCATAACTCTGGCACTCTGCCTGACTCTATTGATTTATTAAATATGGTAGACAGTGGGTCGCAAAGCTCTTCTTTGCATTCTTTAAGCACCCTGGCAAACACTTCATCCGGCCCTTGGGATTTGTTTGGTTTGAGTTTAACTATTTGTTTGAGAACATCCTCCCTGGTAACTGCTAAACTAGTCAACCTGTTCTCGTCCCCACCCACATATACTTGTTCGGCTGAAGGCATATTGTTAAGTTCCTCTTTAGTAAATACAGATATAAAATATTTATTAAAAATACTACTCATCTCTTCATCATTATCAGTTATTTGACCTGTCTCAGTTTTTAATGGACCTATCCTTTCCCTAATCTTTGTCCGGTATAACTGGAAAAACCCTTTAGGATTTGTCTTCGCTTCCTCTGCTATGCGAACTTCATAGTTTCTTTTTGCTTTCCTTATCTCCTTTTTAGTATTTCTAACCAGTTGTACGAATTCCTGTTCTAAACTGACTTCCCCATTCTTAATCCTTTTGTACCACGCTCTCTTTTTACCTATAAGGTTCTTCAGATCCTTTGTTATCCACTTTGGATCATTAGTATTCGATCTATTCAATTTATATGGTATACTACGTTCCTGGGCTTTGGTTAGAATATTTTTAAATAGGTTATATTTTGAATCCACATCGAAAACCCTTTTTACGTCACCTATCGCTGGGTTCACGTCTCGCTCCAAGACCGGCCCACACCCCATACCCAAGACTTTCCAATCTATTTGCCCCCCAAATTTCTTAGGCTATTGAAATTAGCTTTTCGAAATTCAGGCACTTTAACAGAATTTTCTCCTACAGATCTATTCCATTCAATGCTAAATCTGATTTCTTTATGATCACTGTTCCCTAGCTCGCTCCCTATTTCGATGTCCTTAATTTGTGTTTCCCTGTTAGTTAACACTAAATCTAAATTATTATTTCCCCGCGTTGGTTCCTTTAATTTTAGTGTTGTTTGTCAGGATATCTCTGGTGACGAGATATCCTAACAAACAACCCCCGATAGATTAAACTTGCTTACAGTACTTGAAAAGTAAGAAAGAATTATTTTCACTCTCTTGGCTGACCCGTATGTCAATACTAAACCAATAGGTCAATCAACCCTAAACAAGCTTAATAACATCTATTCTAATGTTAATTCTTAGCCTTTAGCAAACAATAAATTTCAATAACGTAAGTGGAAACTAAACAGCCAACCATCAATTTGAAATTGAAGGAGTAAGGGAATTATGAGGAGAAAGCGCCAAGCCATTACGACGAAACAAAATGGCGACGTGTCAGTCCATCGTGGACCATTATCAAGTCGAATAAGAAAGGGCGATTGATTGATTGATGAAGATTATGCCACCCAAGAGGTGGCACGGGCATGAATAGCCCGTAAAAATAAAGGGCGGAGGCGAAAACCATTATATAAGGTAAGAGTGCGAGGTGAAAGGCAAGAGAAAGTAGAATTGTACGAATAGGCTAGAAGGATAGGAATAAAATTGAAGAGCTGGAATAAACTCAGAGGCAATTTTCTGTAATTTTTCTTTATCCCAATACGTCGGCCTTTTTCTATACCTTATTGCTTCACTTCAACCTTATTGCTTTACTTCTACCTTATTGCTTTACTTCTACCTTATTGCTTTACTTCTACCTTATTGCTTCACTTCTACCTTATTGCTTTACTTCTACCTTATTGCTTTACTTCTACCTTATTGCTTTACTTCTACCTTATTGCTTTACTTCTACCTTATTGCTTCACTTCAACCTTATTGCTTTACTTCTACCTTATTGCTTTACTTCTACCTTATTGCTTTACTTCTACCTTATTGCTTCACTTCTACCTTATTGCTTTACTTCTACCTTATTGCTTCACTTCTACCTTATTGCTTTACTTCTACCTTATTGCTTCACTTCTACCTTATTGCTTTACTTCTACCTTATTGCTTCACTTCTACCGTATTGCTTTACTTCTACCTTATTCCCATACTTCAACCCTATTCCTGTTCTTGTAAACCTAGCTTTACTTCTAACCGTACTCCTATTGTTCTCTACCTTTCTCACCAATCATTTCACTCTTACTTTCTAAATCGCCTTTCTCTACCACTCTTTTTTCCTTTCCACATCCTGATGATGGTCGCGGCCGGACCCACACCTGGTCAGTTCCAATATTTTCAGATGTGTAGGTTGATAAGTCTCATGTGTGACGTCGGCAACAATTAAGGCAGATATAACAGCGGAAACATTATTAAATGAGAGACAAATCAGGCGAAGCCGATATATTTGTGAACCGCAAAAGCGAAAGTTTGAAAAGAAGACACAAAAGTCAAGAAATCAGTGGAAGAGGCTTAGTAAATGTGTGTTAACAAATGCAAAAAAAAAATGAGTAAATTAAACACTGAAATAATTATTAAAATATAAAAAACTTCACAAGCAAACCAGAAGCTAAACATACATGATAAAACACCGCTGAGTTATGCAAACATTACCAGACAAACACAGGAACTGGAAGCTGAGGAACAAAAATGTGAAGATATGAACACCAGGGAGACTAAAAACTCGAGTATAACAGATGAGACACGAAGGCGTGACCAGAGACCAAACTGTAGTTTATCATCATTATTAATAATGATATATTAATAATGGGGATTATTATATATATTATTAATAAATATATATATATATATATATATATATATATATATATATATATATATATATATATATATATATATATAAAACCAAGACATCACTGGGCAAATACAAAATGTTCTTCCAGACATTCTCGTTGTCGAGCCACCGGACTGCACTCTCCTGGGTGCCCCCATTGGCCCACGAGCAATCGAGGAGGTCCTGGCTGCAAAAATCACTGATCTAAAGAGAATCCTGGACAGGATTGACAATAGTGATGCCCATGATGCTCTCTTTCTCCTCACAAGATGCCTGTCTCTCCCTAAGTTGACCTACTTTCTGAGATGTTGTTCATCCTACAGCAGCCCTAAGTTAAATGTATATGACACCCTTCTGAGGTCCATGCTGGTGAAAGTCCTGAACCTGCCATTGGACGACTCTCAGTGGGAGCAAGCAACTCTTCCTGTAAGACTCGGCGGCCTTGGTGTCCGCACAGCCTCTCAGATTGCTCTACCAGCCTTCGTTTCCTCCTCACATGCATCGCACGACCTCGTCAGAGATATCTTACCTGCAACCCTGAGAGATTCAGCAGGAATACACGATCCTGCTTTCAATGAATGTTCAAATCAGTGGGATGTTCTTGCAGCCACAGCAACCATTATAGAGCCAACAAAACAACACAAACAGTCCGGCTGGGACCACCCTCTAGTGGAAAAAGTAGCTGATGCCATGCTCAGCGCCGCAACATCAGACAAGGAGAAAGCCCGCCTCAGAGCAGTGCGTGCCCCCCATGCAGGAGACTTCCTCCTGGAATGATAAATCTATTTCATTATGTACGAGTTAATTTGTTTAAATTTGAGTTAAACAAACGTAGATATATGACTGAACCTAACTAACTCTACCTAACCTATCTTAACCTAACCTAAACTAACAATTAAATAATTTATGTTCTTAATGTAAGATTATTATTTAAAATAAACCAATTGGAAACAATTGATTGAAAATAAAGAAAATCACTCGGCCTATTAGGCAAATCGGGCCTTGTATAATAGGCGAAGAAATGCATTCTGACTACTAGGTACGACATTTATATATATATATATATATATATATATATATATATATATATATATATATATATATATATATATATATATATATATATATATATCAACCCGTTCTCGCAAATTTAATAAGTCAATATTGACTTATTAAATATGTGCATAGGTGACATACTTAACATAATAGATACCCCTAAAAAGATTCATATTAAACACCGACCTTACCTAACCTTGTTAGTATCTTAAGATAAGCATCTTATTGCTTCGTAATTACAATTATTACTTAACCTATACCTATTATAGGTTAGGTAAAAATTGTAATTACGAAGCAATAAGATGCTTATCTTAAGATACTAACAAGGTTAGGTAAGGTCGGTGTTTTCTATGAATCTTTTTAAGGGTATCTATTATGTTAAGTATGTCACCAATGCACATATTTAATAAGTCAATATTGACTTATTAAATTTGCGAGAACGGGTTGATATATATATATATATATATTATATTATATATATATATATATATATATAATATATATATATATATATAATATATATATATATATAATGTGTGTGTATATCACGAAAATAAATACGTGAATAAAAATGTGAGTGTCAGACCACGGAGGAAAATTTAAACAGAAATTTCCTTAAGTACTTTCGTATATTAATACATCTTCAGAAGGAGTGGATCTGACACTGTCATATTATTATTATTATTATTATTATATATTATATATATATATTATATTATATTATATTTATATATATATATATATATATATATATATATATATATATATATATATAGAGAGAGAGAGAGAGAGAGAGAGAAGAGAGAGAGAAAAGAGAGAGAGAGAGAGAGAGGAGAGAGAGAGAGAGAGAGAGAGAGAGAGAGAGAGAGAGAGAGAGAGAGGAGATATATATATATATATATATATATATATATATATATATATATATATATATATATATATATATATATATATATATATATATGTCGTACCTAGTAGCCAGAACGCACTTATCAGCCTACTAATCAAGGCCCGATTTGCCTAATAAGCCAAGTTTTCATGAATTAATGTTTTTTTGACAACCTAACCTACCTAACCTAACCTAATTTTTTCCGCTACCTACCCTAACCTAACCTATGAAGATAGGTTACGTTAGGTTAGGTAGGGTTGGTTAGGTTCGATCATATATCTACGCTAATTTGAACTCCAATAAAAAAAAATTGACCCCATACATAATGAAATGGGTAGCTTTATCATTTCATAAGAAAAAAATTAGAGAAAATATATTTATTCAGGAAAACTTGGCTTATTAGGCAAATCGGGCCATGCATAGTAGGCTGATAAGTGCGTTCTGGCTACTAGGTACGACATATATATATATATATATATATATATATATATATATTATAATATATTATATAATGTACAGATGGAACGTTAAATTGGAACTCTTTACTTACCAAACAGGCGACAAAAATTCTTTGTATTTAGATTTAGTCACGTTACCCATTTTTTTGTTTTCTTTTTGTCCACAAAACTCGAATATCTTGGTGGAGATTCACCCAAAACTTGGCAAGAAAAATCGGTGTGCCAGAAGCAATCTAAATTTGTTTGTGGTTTCTTGCATCAGCTGACGAGTTGGCGGGAAAAGATGGACTCTTCAGTGTATTTTATTCAGTTTACTTTTAGGACTAAAAATACAGCTGACACGCCCGCTGCCTGTGACGGCTGGATGGCAGGGCTCTCCGGTTTTGACTTATTTCAACTGCTGGATCGTTATTGGCTGCACGTAATAGTGTGTTAAATGAACAAAAAACAAAGTTAGATATGGGTAAGCGGACGAGGAGTCACAACAACGTGACTGATATATGGTGACCAGACCACACACTAGAAAGTGAAGGGACGACGACGTTTCGGTCCGTCCTGGACCATTCTCAAGTCGATTGTGATAGTTGATTTATCAGAGGTAAAATTCGTGATCGTGTGTTAATGTGGTAACAATGGTTTATGATTCGTTGTTTCCTTTGAGACGTCGTCATGACTCCTGCCTGGTATCACTGTCTCAGACTCGCTCAATATATGCCTCTAAAGTGACTTAGAGATATAGCATATATATCTATATACACCTGCAGGCACACACACACACATCCTCCAGTTGACACACACTTGTCAGGGTGCTGATGAGGGATGAGCTGAGGGAAGATGAGTCAAAGCGGTGAGAGAAGTGTACAGGAGACAGCGATGAATTTGTTTAAATTATTTGGAGCACAAATGGGTTTATAAACAAATATATAGTTGTCTACCCGACCGACCCAGCCACTTTGACTGGACGGTAGAGCGACGGTCTCGCTTCATGCAGGTCGGGTTCAATCCCCGACCGTCCAAGTGGTTGGGCACAATTCCTTCCTCCCCGTCCCATCTCAAATCCTTATCCTAAGCCCTTTCCAGTGCTATAAAGTAGTAATGTCTCCCCTGATAATTAAATTAAAATGTCAACCAGACCAACCAACTACCTTTCTCCCCAACTAGGTAAGTGCAGACGCAGGAATCTGTACTCCAGTTGTTTGACAGTTGAGAGGTGGTACCCTAGAGCTAAAGCTCAACCCCGCAAGCACAATTCTTGAGTTCGTGTACACACACACACACACACACACACACACACACACACACACACACACACACACACTGGAAGGGATAGCCTGTGGTACATCTATGTGAATTCAGTTCATTTCCGAGAAAATCATGAAAATGCGGGTAATTTTGTTTTTTTCATTAACACATTTAGGTACATCTACATTTGTGCAGCTGCCCTAGACTATATGAAGGGCAGTACAGTGTGCGTCAAATAACAAGCTACGTGATGCTAAAAATCCCATCACACAGGATGGTTAGTCATACAAGGCCGTGTGATCAGTAGCCTGCACTGGCAGACTCTGGGTGCAATATGAGGATATCTTCAAGAACACAAGAGTGAATAAAGTAATAGAAAATCTCCAGGTACCTCATGCCAACGGATCTGAATGGTTTGATTTCATTTCAAACTTCATGAAAATCGCACGAAGGGGGAAAGTTTAGTGTCTGATATTTCTTAATGTGTGTGGCAATGGGGCCGACTCTGACTAGCCTGTGTGTGTCCAGGAACCTACTAGCTTCATGTGTGAAAATTGGGTGAGGCTAACCCTTAGCGTCTGGCCTCCAGCCTCGGACAGATAACTAACTTTCATAGATATAGATACCAGACGGTGTACCTTGCGTTGCTCCTATGACAAGGCTACATCTTCACTACACACATAATCTTCCGCACTGTCCTCATCTTTACTACACACCCGTCCAATACTACAGCCATCACTGCACTTACGAGGACCACTTACGATGACCAATTCTTCCGACCTCGTCTTCTAGAAGTACAACCAACATTACTGACTAATAGGGGAAAGTTAAGGTAATTACCAGGGGGGGGGGCAGTTAAATAATTACTAGCAGGAGGGCAATTCCCCACCTTCATAAACAGTTAATCATCCGAAAGATTAGTGTTGCATTAGAGAGAATCTGCGTTAGCCAAATTGACATAAAACGGGCCATTATTGACATAATGCCCCGTTTTCTGTTTTGGGTCCTCTGGTAGGTTAGGATAAGGGGCACTTTAATACGACAGTTTCTTAACGTTGGGGAACCTTAGGAGGACGGGCTGTTTACAACAATGCAGATGATCATAGAAATATTGTTTTGCTTTAAAGAGGGATCACACTGAGAAAGGGACGGTAGGAACAATGGAATGAAGAAAGGAGCATTTGAATGAAGGAAGATGGAAGGGAGGTAAGCAAAGGGGTTCAAGGAAATGAAAGTGATGGAAGGAAAAAGCTGAATCAACAACACTTTTATCCCATTAAATATAGACATCAAATAAAGAGATTTACAAAGCCCAGGAGAAGCCTCGATCCCATGAACACCCAGCCTCAACACTACATAAGATTATGTAGTTCACCTCTTGTCACCGAAGGGACAAAGTCACTCAAACTTGTACACAACAAAAAATGGCAATGCTGATCCAGGAAAAAGGATTCCTCCCTTTTGAAGAGAGATTGAGGAAGCTTAAACTTAACTGTACGTGAAGAAGGAGCAGCAGCAAGGGTCAACATGCCTGAAGAACACTAACGGAGGAGAGGGCATAACAAAGAACATATTAATAACGGGGATAAATATATCAACACAAAACAGAACGAGAAACAATGAATATAAATTGGATAAGTTTATATTCAATAAAGACCATGGTAAGCCCTTTTTTTCCTGGCAATAAGGTTGTTGACTTACGGAGCTAATTCCCCGGACAGCAAAAATCGTGGGATTGGTTCAATCGAAGGTATACATATTATATATATTATATTATATATAAGTTAGGAACAATCGTGGGATATTTTAATTATATATATATATATATATATATATATATATATATATATATATATATATATATATATATATATATATATATATATATGTCGTACCTAGTAGCCAGAACGCACTTCTCAGCCTACTATGCAAGGCCCAATTTGCCTAATAAGCCAAGTTTTCATGAATTAATTGTTTTTCAACTACCTAACCTACCTAACCTAACCTAACTTTTTCGGCTACCTAACCAAACCTAACCTATAGAGATAGGTTAGGTTAGGTAGGGTTGGTTAGGTTCGGTCATATATCTACGTTAATTTTAACTCCAATAAAAATATATTGACCTCATACATAATGAAATGGGTAGCTTTATCATTTCATAAGAAAAAATTTGAAAAAATATATTAATTCAGGAAAACTTGGCCTATTAGGCAAATCGGGCCTTGCATAGTAGGCCGAGAAGTGCGTTCTGGCTACTAGGTACATTATATATATATATATATATATATATATATATATATATATATATATATATATATATATATATATATATATATATATATATATGGAGAAATAGGAGGAGGAATAGAGAGCAAGTGAGGATTAATATGATAATTGAACAAGGCATAAAGCCAGGGAGAACATAATTCAATAATAGGACGAAAGCGAAGTGAGAGAAATGTGATTAAACACGGAGACATGAAGAGTGAGAAGACAAGGGAGAGGAAGAGGTCAGGTAACATCCAGGGGACACCACGCCACTCTCCTCAAGCCTCGGCTCGTCCTCTCCAGTTCTTTCACAAATCTTCAACCTGTCCTCTCAAATAATTTATTGTGTTTGGACATCAAAATCACAAAAATGGACAAAATACGACGTACTATGAACCGCAGCGGCTCAGAAACGTCTCGCGTTTTCTAATGTGTGATCGGGATTAGGTTTGGCGGCTTTGTTTACAATTGTTAAATAGTTAATGAGCTCCGAAGCACCAGGAGGCTGTTTTATAACAATAACAACAGTTGATTGGGAAATTTTCATGCTTGTAAACTGTTTAATCAATGTAACGAAAGCCGTTAAAGATTGAAGAAAGATGTACACGTTCGTAAGTGCTTACGTAACTGCTTCGTGAATCTGGCCCCCTTGTGAATAGAATGAATCGAACAAAGTCACTGTTTCCTAAAGCTTCTCCAACCTGTACATTTTGAATCCTGGCGGCTTTCCTTTCATTTATTAAACAGTTTACGAGAGGCTCAACCCCAAGGTTGTGAAGTTTTGGTGAAACAACACGAACTGCATTGTGAAGAACACAACTCTCTCTCTCTCAAGGAAGAAGAGCTATAACCCCGGGGCGTCACAACCCCGGGGCGTCACAACCCCGGGGCGTCACAACCCCGGGGCGTCACAACCCCGGGGCGTCACAACCCCGGGGCGTCTCAACCCCGGGGCGTCTCAACCCCGGGGCGTCTCAACCCCGGGGCGTCACAACCCCGGGGCGTCACAACCCCGGGGCGTCACAACCCCGGGGCGTCACAACCCCGGGGCGTCACAACCCCGGGGCGTCTCAACCCCGGGGCGTCTCAACCCCGGGGCGTCTCAACCCCGGGGCGTCACAACCCCGGGGCGTCTCAACCCCGGGGCGTCTCAACCCCGGGGCGTCACAACCCCGGGGCGTCACAACCCCGGGGCGTCTCAACCCCGGGGCGTCACAACCCCGGGGCGTCACAACCCCGGGGCGTCACAACCCCGGGGCGTCACAACCCCGGGGCGTCTCAACCCCGGGGCGTCTCAACCCCGGGGCGTCACAACCCCGGGGCGTCACAACCCCGGGGCGTCACAACCCCGGGGCGTCTCAACCCCGGGGCGTCTCAACCCCGTGGCGTCACAACCCCGTCACAACTGTGAGATCTCCCACAGTGAACCACGATCCCACACAGTGAACCACGATCCCACACAGTGAACCACGATCCACACAGTGAACCACGATCCCACACAGTGAACCACGATCCCACACAGTGAACCACGATCCCACACAGTGAACCACGATCCACACAGTGAACCACGATCCCACACAGTGAACCACGAGCCACACAGTGAACCACGATCCCACACAGTGAACCACGAGCCACACAGTGAACCACGATCCCACACAGTGAACCACGAGCCACACAGTGAACCACGATCCCACACAGTGAACCACGATCCCACACAGTGAACCATGATCCCACACAGTGAACCACGAGCCACACAGTGAACCACGAGCCACAGATAAACAAGCCAGTTAATTCCTGGAATGGAAGGGAACCATCAGGAAAAAGCGCCAAGCCATTACGACTATATAGCACTGGGAAGGGATCAGGATAAGGATTTGGGATGGCACGGAAGAGGGGAAGGAATGGTTCCCAACCATTTGGACTTTTGGGGCCTGAACGCCGACCCTTCAAGAAGCAAGGCTGTCGCTCTGCCGACCTCTCCAAGTGGCTAGCCACCACGATCTTTCAGTCCAGCCTTCGAGTCCCTCTCCGACTTGTTGACACGCACGCACACGCTGCAATCAGATACCTCCTTTTCCTTGGCGAGACTTGAATGCTAAAGTGTTTTGGGAGGTCAACAGCACGAGAGATTTGCGTGTGCGTGCGTGTGTTTATGTGCGTGTGGGGCCTAGTCGAAGACGACGCCAGTGCCTCAAGTGCTCTCCGAACACGGCAGTTACTCAACTGATCCCCAAAACAAAGCTTAAATTAACTGACTCATTTCTATTGATATCATTTCAGCTCCCGGTGCTTCACTGAGGTGTGCGGCGCCTTAATGTACAAGTGATCTGGTAATCACCCGATAACGTGAAACTTATTTTCAGCTTCACGAGCTTCAATGGAAGGGGGTTAACAGAGGGAGAGGTGGTGAGAGGCAGGTGGACAGGAGGGCGGGTGAGAGGCAGGTGGACAGGAGGGCGGGTGAGAGGCAGGTAGACAGGAGGGCGGGTGAGAGGCAGGTAGACAGGAGGGCGGGTGAGAGGCAGGTAGACACACCATCTGGTCACCACTTGGTCCGGGAGACATCTCCCGTCACGCAGGGTGCAGTCGCGCCTCCACAGATCTCCAGTATCAGCTCTTGATACTGATAATGGCTCAAAAGGGCCACCACTTACGGGCTATTCATGCCCGTGCCACCTTTTGGGTGGCTTAATCTTCATCAATCAATCATCAGGCAGGTAGATAGGAGGGCGGGTGAGGGGCAGGTAGATAGGAGGGCGGGTGAGAGGCAGGTTAGACAGGAGGGCGGGTGAGGGGCAGGTTAGACAGGAGGGAGGGTGAGAGGCAGGTTAGACAGGAGGGCAGGTGAGAGGCAGGTTAGACAGGAGGGCAGGTGAGAGGCAGGTAGATAGGAGGGCGGGTGAGAGGCAGGTGGACAGGAGGGCGGGTGAGAGGCAGGTAGACAGGCGAGAGGGCGAGAGGCAGGTAGACAGGAGGGCGGGTGAGAGGCAGGTAGACAGGCGAGAGGGCGAGAGGCAGGTAGACAGGAGGGCGGGTGAGAGGCAGGTAGACAGGCGAGAGGGCGAGAGGCAGGTAGACAGGAGGGCGGGTGAGAGGCAGGTAGACAGGCGAGAGGGCGAGAGGCAGGTGGAGAGGAGGGCGGGTGAGAGGCAGGTAGACAGGAGGGCGGGTGAGGGGCAGGTAGACAGGAGGGCGGGTGAGAGGCAGGTAGACAGGAGGGCTGGTGAGAGGCAGGTAGACAGGAGGGCTGGTGAGAGACAGGTAGACAGGAGGGCTGGTGAGAGACAGGTAGACAGGAGGGCGGGTGAGAGACAGGTAGACAGGAGGGCGGGTGAGAGACAGGTAGACAGGAGGGCGGGTGAGAGACAGGTAGACAGGAGGGCGGGTGAGAGACAGGTAGACAGGAGGGCGGGTGAGAGACAGGTAGACAGGAGGGCGGGTGAGAGACAGGTAGACAGGAGGGCGGGTGAGAGACAGGTAGACAGGAGGGCGGGTGAGAGACAGGTAGACAGGAGGGCGGGTGAGAGACAGGTAGACAGGAGGGCGGGTGAGAGACAGGTAGACAGGAGGGCGGGTGAGACAGGTAGACAGGAGGGCGGGTGAGAGACAGGTAGACAGGAGGGCGGGTGAGAGACAGGTAGACAGGAGGGCTGGTGAGAGACAGGTAGACAGGAGGGCTGGTGAGAGGCAGGTAGACAGGAGGGCTGGTGAGAGACAGGTAGACAGAGAGGTTAAAAACACAAGTAGTCGACGTCGACGAGTGTCAACAAATTTCACAACACAGGAGTTAGGAGACATCCTCAACAGCATCACAGACATCCTTAACAGCATCACAGACATCAACAGCATCACAGACATCCTCAACAGCATCACAGACATCCTCAACAGCATCACAGACATCAACAAGAAGATCAGAGACATCAACAACATCAGTGTTACGATGGCTGTCAAGATGCAGTCCTCGCCCGCCTCAACAGTCATTCATCCCACCTAATAAGATCATAGACGGCACAAACAATGCTTTAAGTTACTAAGGAAAGTGCCTCGAGCACGCTTTTGGGGCGAAATTAGGTTATAAAGGTGGCAAGAAGGACAAGAGCCGGAAACAAAATGGCGCCGGGCGGCAGGCGAGACATCGAGAAACTCGCCTGATGCAGCGGCGCCGGCCTCGAGGTCTTATAACGAAAGGTGCGAGTGGATAGAGCGCCAGGCTCACAGCCAATCAGCGATAATCTTACTGTGACGTCATTGGCGGGCATCGAGCCAGGCTCAGGGATTGGCGCTCCGGTCACTGACCTTCCAGATATGGATGAGGACGGACGTCACACCAGAGCTGCACAAAATCCCGCCAGAATAGCGATGTGTGTGTCAAGTCGAGCCCAATATGGCGCAGCAGTACTTCGTCCACACATTGAGCCAACATTACTCAACCAGAGGAGGCAGCAGTTTAATAATCTTCGGCCGAGGTCGTGGTATCTCTGTAGACTTCACTGGTGTGAAGCTACCGAGGTGATGGTACGTCCTGGAGACGGACGCTCGCTTATGGGAAGTCATCGTAGTTAACGTCGGCGGACCTCTCTCAGGACACCCCTAGGAAATGGACGAGGATACCCGAAGATTTCATTGGAAGGGGAGCCTAGTGAGTGATCTACAACATCGAAGAGCAGCAGCAGCAGCAGCCCGAGGATACGTGTGACATCACGAGTCAGTTGATGGAGCAGTGACATCATTGAGGCGGCTGAGACTACACTGAGCTGAGCGAGGAGTGGGAGCATCCTGCTGCTGCGGAAATATAAAC
>NC_091187.1:33209483-33231983 GCF_040958095.1 Procambarus clarkii
CAACACCCACAACATTACAAGACAACATCAACACCCACAACATCACAAGACACCAACACCCACAACATCACAGACAACATCAACACCCACAACATCACAGACAACATCAACACCCACAACATCACAGACAACATCAACACCCACAACATCACAGACAACATCAACACCCACAACATCACAGACAACATCAACACCCACAACATCACAAGACACCAACACCCACAACATTACAGACAACATCAACACCCACAACATCACAGACAACATCAACACCCACAACATCACAAGACAACATCAACACCCACAACATCACAAGACAACATCAACACCCACAACATCACAGACATCAACACCCACAACATCAACACCCACAACATTACAAGACACCAACACCCACAACATTACAGACAACATCAACACCCACAACATCACAGACAACATCAACACCCACAACATCACAGACAACATCAACACCCACAACATCACAGACAACATCAACACCCGCAACATCACAAGACAACATCAACACCCACAACATCACAGACATCAACACCCACAACATCAACACCCACAACATCACAGACATCAACACCCACAACATCACAGACAACATCAACACCCACAACATCACAGACAACATAAACACCCACAGCATCACAGACAACATCAACACCCACAACATCACAGACAACATCAACACCCACAACATCACAGACAACATCAACACCCACAACATCACAGACAACATCAACACCCACAACATCACAGACAACACCAACACCCACAACATCACAGACATCAACACCCACATCATCACAGACAACATCAACACCCACAACATCACAGACAACATCAACACCCACAGCATCACAGACAACATCAACACCCACAGCATCACAGACAACATCAACACCCACAGCATCACAGACAACATCAACACCCACAACATCACAGACAACATCAACACCCACAACATCACAGACAACATCAACACCCACAGCATCACAGACAACATCAACACCTATAACATCACAGACAACATCAACACCCACAACATCAACACCCACAACATCAACACCCACAACATCAACACCCACAACATCAACACCCACAACATCAACACCCACAGCATCACAGACAACATAAACACCCACAACATCAACACCCACAACATCACAGACAACATCAACACCCACAACATCACAGACAACATCAACACCCACAACATCACAGACAACATCAACACCCACAACATCACAGACAACATCAACACCCACAACATCACAGACAACATCACAGACAACATCAACACCCACAACATCAACACCCACAACATCAACACCCACAGCATCACAGACAACATAAACACCCACAACATCAACACCCACAACATCACAGACAACATCAACACCCACAACATCACAGACAACATCAACACCCACAACATCACAGACAACATCAACACCCACAACATCACAGACAACATCAACACCCACAACATCACAGACAACATCAACACCCACAACATCACAGACATCAACACCCACAACATCACAGACAACATCAACACCCACAGCATCACAGACAACATCAACACCCACAGCATCACAGATAACATAAACACCCACAACATCAACACCCACAGCATCACAGACAACATAAACACCCACAGCATCACAGACAACATAAACACCCACAACATCAACACCCACAGCATCACAGACAACATAAACACCCACAGCATCACAGACAACATAAACACCCACAACATCAACACCCACAGCATCACAGACAACATAAACACCCACAACATCAACACCCACAGCATCACAGACAACATAAACACCCACAACATCAACACCCACATCATCACAGACAACATCAACACCCACATCATCACAGACAACATCAACACCCACAACATCACAGACAACATCAACACCCACATCATCACAGAACACATCTCTCAACACCCTCTAATCACCTGCATTACAATTAGCAATTTACCATGAAGGCAAACAGTACCTGCACCGTCAAATGAATTTACATAGCAAGTGATGGGCCAAGATAATCTCCAGGGAGTCCGTGTTTGATGGCAGGCTCCGTGGTAGACCCACAAAATACATGCAGCATCTTGCCAATTGGTTTCCCGGTAAGCACAAGGCCTTGACTCGTAGCCAGAGGGCGACACTTTGCATGCAGCAAAACAATCGAGTATAACTGCCTTCACAATTGATTTGGTTATAGTCAGTGTACAAACTTCTAGGAAGCTTACTCTGCATGTCTATGCCCAACCGCATAGGCTAGATGGTATAGCAGCCCGTCCTCGAGAATTAAATCGTGGGAGGGGATTGGGTAAATGTAACAGCCCCATAAGTGCAATTATGCACTGTTTATGACAGTAAGAAAGTGTACTTATTACACTTATTTTTAAATCGTACTGTCAATTCGGAGGATGGGTTAGGTATAGAGCGACGGTCTGTCTCGTCTTGAGGGTCGGTGTTCACTCCTCCGACCGTCCAAGTGGTTGGGCACTATTCCTTCCTCCACTGGACCTATCCTAAGTCCTTATCCTCAGTCCTTCCAAGCGGTATATTGTCAAAATGTCTTAGCGTTTTCTCCTGGTAATTACCTTACGCATACCCGAATCCACCAGAGAGAATGATTTTTGGTTTATCTGTTCGAGGTTGGCGGCCAGACATGTGGGGTTAGTCGCAACAAAATGTGCAGGATGACTGGTGGTTGTTAGGGGACGGTCATAGGAGGGCAGGGCAAAAAAAAATAGCGGACAGTGACCTAACAACAAAGTAACTAAATAACTGCCATTAACGGGCAAATGATGCCAGTTTCGAATCTACTTAACTACCCGCCTCCATCGCCCTCAAAATTCATCCAGTACATTATTTTCTACTGGATCATTGAATGATATTTTTCTGCCCCAATTTATTTATCGATGAAGACTGTGTAGTGACGACACAGTGACTGAGGGAAGGTGGCGACGGTGAAGGAAGGTGAAGATGATGAGTGGTGTAGGAGTGCCCGTCGGCGCTCAGGTGGTGAAGATGGTGACAGTGAGGAAGATAATGACAGTGAGGAAGATAGTGAGAAGTTTGATGGTTAGGTTAGGTTACCACGCTGGCTAGACCCTCGAGTTGGAATATAGTTTGTTGTCTTCAATATTCTTTGTACTAATGTTAATGTATAGTGGGTGGGGCTACAAGTCGTGGTGGTAGTGGGTGGAGCTACAAGTCATGGTGGTAGTGGGTGGGGCTACAAGTCATGGTGGTAGTGGGTGGGGCTACAAGTCGTGGTGGTAGTGGGTGGGGCTACAAGTCGTGGTGTTAGTGGGTGGGGCTACAAGTCATGGTGGTAGTGGGTGGGGCTACAAGTCATGGTGGTAGTGGGTGGGGCTACAAGTCGTGGTGGTAGTGGGTGGGGCTACAAGTCGTGGTGGTAGTGGGTGGGGCTACAAGTCGTGGTGGTAGTGGGTGGGGCTACAAGTCGTGGTGGTAGTGGGTGGGGCTACAAGTCGTGGTGGTAGTGGGTGGGGCTACAAGTCGTGGTGGTAGTGGGTGGGGCTACAAGTCGTGGTGGTAGTGGGTGGGGCTACAAGTCGTGGTGGTAGTGGGTGGGGCTACAAGTCGTGGTGGTAGTGGGTGGAGCTACAAGTCGTGGTGGTAGTGGGTGGAGCTACAAGTCGTGGTGGTGGTAGTGGGTGGAGCTACAAGTCGTGGTGGTGGTAGTGGGTGGAGCTACAAGTCGTGGTGGTGGTAGTGGGTGGAGCTACAAGTCGTAGGGGTGTTTAATCATATGTTTGTAGCCGAAATCCCAAGACCGATACAATAATTAAGATCAGATACAATACTTAAGATCACATACAACGAAATATTCCGATTCACGAAGACCTTCCTACGCCTCCAATTAAGATCCACGCATCTCTTATCTCGACCACAAACGACTTGAACTTATTTCCTAAAGTGTCGACAAGCCCAGAGGCAGCACGCAGGACGGGTTCGACCCCCCAGAGGATAATATTGTTGCGAGTACCCCACTTAGTGCTTGAGGGGGTTCGTAAACTAATTTAGGAAATACCGGGCCGCTATTAGCCAGAGGAGAGGTAAAGACTGGCGCTCAAGCGGACCCTTAAAGTGCTTGCAGAACCCTTGACCTAAGGGTGAACTTGCCCACAAGAAATGCTCACTGTAGTATGATATAACATTTGGAAAGTTATCATGTTTAATGTAGAATGATAACATCTGGAAAGTTATCATGCTCAATGTAGCATGGTAACATCTGGAAAGTTATCATGCTCAATGTAGCATGGTAACATCTGGAAAGTTATCATGCTCAATGTAGCATGATAACATTTGGAAAGTTATCATGCTCATGTGGAAGAGATCGCGTGGAGGGGTGAGAAGGGGGGGGATAACCTTGAGACGGTCACTAGGAGAAGTGGTGAGAAATAACCAGATGTGGAAGGCGTCTGAAGATGTCTGTCTGTCTGGGTAAAAGATTTGGCAGGAAAATCATCTTAAGATCACAGCAAGGAACACACACACACAGCAAGGAACACACACACACAGCAAGGAACACACACACACACAGCAAGGAACACACACACACACAGCAAGGAACACACACACACACAGCAAGGAACACACACACACACAGCAAGGAACACACACACACACAGCAAGGAACACACACACACACAGCAAGGAACACACACACACACAGCAAGGAACACACACACACACAGCAAGGAACACACACACACACAGCAAGGAACACACACACACACAGCAAGGAACACACACACACACACAGCAAGGAACACACACACACACACAGCAAGGAACACACACACACACAGCAAGGAACACACACACACACAGCAAGGAACACACACACACACAGCAAGGAACACACACACACAGCAAGGAACACACACACACAGCAAGGAACACACAGCAAGGAACACACACACACACAGCAAGGAACACACACACAGCAAGGAACACACACACAGCAAGGAACACACACACAGCAAGGAACACACACACAGCAAGGAACACACAGCAAGGAACACACAGCAAGGAACACACACACAGCAAGGAACACACAGCAAGGAACACACACACACAGCAAGGAACACACACACACAGCAAGGAACACACACACAGCAAGGAACACACACACAGCAAGGAACACACACACAGCAAGGAACACACAGCAAGGAACACACACACACAGCAAGGAACACACACACAGCAAGGAACACACACACAGCAAGGAACACACACACAGCAAGGAACACACACACAGCAAGGAACACACACACACAGCAAGGAACACACACACACAGCAAAGAACACACACACACAGCAAGGAACACACACACACAGCAAGGAACACACACACAGCAAGGAACACACACACAGCAAGGAACACACACACAGCAAGGAACACACACACACACAGCAAGGAACACACACACACACAGCAAGGAACACACACACACACAGCAAGGAACACACACACACACAGCAAGGAACACACACACACACAGCAAGGAACACACACACACACAGCAAGGAACACACACACACACAGCAAGGAACACACACACACACAGCAAGGAACACACACACACACAGCAAGGAACACACACACACACAGCAAGGAACACACACACACACAGCAAGGAACACACACACACACACAGCAAGGAACACACACACACACACAGCAAGGAACACACACACACACACAGCAAGGAACACACACACACACAGCAAGGAACACACACACACACAGCAAGGAACACACACACACACAGCAAGGAACACACACACACAGCAAGGAACACACACACACAGCAAGGAACACACAGCAAGGAACACACACACACACAGCAAGGAACACACACACAGCAAGGAACACACACACAGCAAGGAACACACACACAGCAAGGAACACACACACAGCAAGGAACACACAGCAAGGAACACACAGCAAGGAACACACACACAGCAAGGAACACACAGCAAGGAACACACACACACAGCAAGGAACACACACACACAGCAAGGAACACACACACAGCAAGGAACACACACACAGCAAGGAACACACACACAGCAAGGAACACACAGCAAGGAACACACACACACAGCAAGGAACACACACACAGCAAGGAACACACACACAGCAAGGAACACACACACAGCAAGGAACACACACACAGCAAGGAACACACACACACAGCAAGGAACACACACACACAGCAAAGAACACACACACACAGCAAGGAACACACACACACAGCAAGGAACACACACACACAGCAAGGAACACACACACAGCAAGGAACACACACACAGCAAGGAACACACACACAGCAAGGAACACACACACAGCAAGGAACACACACACACAGCAAGGAACACACACACACAGCAAAGAACACACACACACAGCAAGGAACACACACACACAGCAAGGAACACACACACAGCAAGGAACACACAACAAGGTGTAGAATAAATAATTCCACTGTTAAACATTATACAATTACAATAAAGAGAGTCAACATTCAGTGAGTCCAAACTCACCCACCGCTCACAGGTGTGGCCACATGTGGGTGGTGCACCAGCCACAGGTGTGGCCACATGTGGGTGGTACACCAGCCCGGCCTTATTGATAAACTTCAAGAACCTTCGTGTCCTATGTGGCCTATGCACGTATGCAACAGGTGGCCTATGCACGTATGCAACAGGTGACCTATGCACGTATGCAACAGGTGACCTATTCAACTATACATCAGGTGGGCTAAATAATAGGTGGATTATATAACAAGTGCGCTATGCAACTATGCAACCGGTGGGGGCTATGCAACCGGTGGGGGCTATGCAACCGGTGGGGGCTATGCAACCGGTGGGGGCTATGCAACCGGTGGGGGCTATGCAACCGGTGGGGGCTATGCAACCGGTGGGGCTATGCAACCGGTGGGGGCTATGCAACCGGTGGGGCTATGCAACCGGGGGGGCTATGCAACCGGTGGGGCTATGAAACAGTTGCTCATCAGTATAGGCCATAAGGCACACAAAACTGCAATTGTTTGAGCCAGACCATCGACTCGACCCATGCCAGTCTTAAACAGC
Organism: Procambarus clarkii; assembly: GCF_040958095.1. NCBI lineage: Eukaryota > Metazoa > Arthropoda > Malacostraca > Decapoda > Cambaridae > Procambarus > Procambarus clarkii. The sequence goes on from NC_091187.1 coordinate 33,216,647, forward strand.
TGTTGACAACGCACAGGGCTGTAACCTGTGGACTCCTTATCGTGAATGACGTAGTACGGACCTACCCGCCTAACAACCCTACCACAAGGCCACTGACCCGATAACTACCACAGACACCACAGCCATCGGCCTGTTATAAAACAGAAATGTATATTGAGTACTCGGGCCAAAGGTACAGACGGACCCACACAATGAATTATAAACAAGACTCAATGGCTTCAGACAATGAATATGAAATGTTAAGTTAGCAGTCAAGTTATACAAAATGCAGCGCGGAATTTGAATAATTAAGCATCAGGCGTCAATGCCCTTTTATCTACGTGAAATTAATAATATATTTACAGGTGAAATATTCACAGGTGACAGAATGTTGTTGTTGTTGTTGTTTAAGATTTGCCACCTGGAACAAACAGTCCCAAGTAGCACGGGCTATGGTGAGCCCGCAGGGTGTCTGAAGCAGCAACTAGCTCCTATGATGTCCTTATCATCCCTCAATAGACCGTGACGGAGGACTGAACATCAGAAAGCCAGTTTAAACAGCTAAGCTTTTTCTCTTTACTTTTCTCTCGTTTTTTATACAATATTTAGGTCAACAATTCCTTACTTTAAATACTTAAGAGGAATGATTAGTAGGCAATTTTCCATGTAAGGAACACAGCAAGAGGGACAGCAAGGAACGCAGCAAGGAACGCAGCATGGATCACAGCATGGATCACAGCAAGGAACAGAGCAACGATCGCAGCAAGGAACAGAGCAACGATCACGGAGGAACAGAGCAACGATCACAGCATGGAACACAGCATGGGACACAGCCAGGGACACAGCCAGCGACACAGCCAGCGACACAGCCAGCGACACAGCCAGCGACACAGCCAGCGACACAGCCAGCGACACAGCCAGCGACACAGCCAGCGACACAGCCAGCGACACAGCCAGCGACACAGCCAGCGACACAGCCAGCGACACAGCCAGCGACACAGCCAGCGACACAGCCAGCGACACAGCCAGGGACACAGCATGGAACACAGCATGGAACACAACAAGGATGGTGTACCAGTAGATTTACTGAAACCAATTAAAAAACAAAGTTCCAGAAGAGAATATTTAACAAAACTAATGTGTACAAAACGTATTGACCAACAGCTTGTACTCCAGCTATTAATTACATAATAATGTGGTGAATATCTAGAGAATACTTATTCCTCCGTCCTCTCCTGCCAGCCTCTCGCCCCTCACCCCAGCCTCTCGCCCCTCACCCCAGCCTCTCGCCCCTCACCCCAGCCTCTCGCCCCTCACCCCAGCCTCTCGCCCCTCACCCCAGCCTCTCGCCCCTCACCCCAGCCTCTCACCCCAGCCTCTCACCCCTCACCCCAGCCTCTCACCCCTCACCCCAGCCTCTCACCCCCCTCACCCCAGCCTCTCACCCATCACCCCAGCCTCTCACCCATCACCCCAGCCTCTCACCCCCCTCACCCCAGCCTCTCACCCCCCTCACCCCAGCCTCTCACCCATCACCCCAGCCTCTCACCCATCACCCCAGCCTCTCACCCCTCACCCCAGCCTCTCACCCCCCTCACCCCAGCCTCTCACCCCCCTCACCCCAGCCTCTCACCCCCCTCACCCCAGCCTCTCACCCCCCTCACCCCAGCCTCTCACCCCCCTCACCCCAGCCTCTCACCCCCCTCACCCCAGCCTCTCACCCCCCTCACCCCAGCCTCTCACCCCCCTCACCCCAGCCTCTCACCCATCACCCCAGCCTCTCACCCCCCTCACCCCAGTCTCTCACCCCTCACCCCAGCCTCTCACCCCTCACCCCAGCCTCCCCCTCCACACACGTAATTCATCCATTAAACTTTCGTGGTGGTGGCGGCCCACAATCCCCTACTCACTCCTGCCATGATTTTCTCCTCACCTCAACTTGTCTTACCTTTCTCCAAAGCTAATTAAACAACTGCTACTTTAAACAACTTACGGAGTTTACTTTTATGGTCCAGTGTTCGTGAAAATTTAAGTTACTTTTATCTTAATATGTAAATATAGATATAGGGCGAATTACTGACCCTCTCCCCAGGATTCATCCCCACAACAAGCTGATTATATATATATATATATATATATATATATATATATATATATATATATATATATATATATATATATATATGCGAACAAGCCTGAATGGTCCCCAGGACTATATGCGAATGAAAACTCACACCCCAGAAGTGACTCGAACCCATACTCCCAGAAGCAACGCAACTGGTAACTACAGGGCGCCTTAATCCGCTTGACCATCACGGCCGTCAAAAGGAAGTGATAGCCGAGGCCATTTGAGCCACTTCCCCGACGGCAACTCGGATGGTAATCTTGGGCATAGCATTTCACCAAATCACCTCATTCTTTGGGGCACACGTGAGGAACACAAATGCGAACAAGCCTGAATGGTCCCCAGGACTATATGCGAATGAAAACTCACACCCCAGAAGTGACTCGAACCCATACTCCCAGAAGCAACGCAACTGGTAACTACAGGGCGCCTTAATCAGCTTAATCAAGCCATTCAGGCTTGTTCGCATTTGTGTTCCTCACGTGTGCCCCAAAGAATGAGGTGATTTGGTGAAATGCTATGCCCAAGATTACCATCCGAGTTGCCGTCGGGGAAGTGGCTCAAATAGCCTCGGCTATCACTTCCTTTTGACGGCCGTGATGGTCAAGCGGATTAAGGCGCCCTGTAGTTACCAGTTGCGTTGCTTCTGGGAGTATGGGTTCGAGTCACTTCTGGGGTGTGAGTTTTCATTCGCATATAGTCCTGGGGACCATTCAGGCTTGTTCGCATTTGTGTTCCTCACGTGTGCCCCAAAGAATGAGGTGATTTGGTGAAATGCTATGCCCAAGATTACCATCCGAGTTGCCGTCGGGGAAGTGGCTCAAATAGCCTCGGCTATCACTTCCTTTTGACGGCCGTGATGGTCAAGCGGATTAAGGCGCCCTGTAGTTACCAGTTGCGTTGCTTCTGGGAGTATGGGTTCGAGTCACTTCTGGGGTGTGAGTTTTCATATTCATATATATATATATATATATATATATATATATATATATATATATATATATATATATATATATATATATATATATATATATATATATATATATATATATATATATAGTGACGGTAAACGTTGATGGTCCGAGCAGTCTGTAATGCCAGTCACAAAATATAAAAAAAAAAGAAAAAAAAGTTAAACTGCAAAAGGTGTATTCACAGTGTGGTAAACTGTAGGATAAAGCAGAGGGGAAAAACATTTAAAAATACTTTACTTTAAAAATAAATTAAACAAATTACAAACAATATTCAGGCTTGGCTTTAATACAAAATGTGCAAAATAAACAAGATGAACAATCAAATTTACGTTACGTTAAGATGCAAAATAAAATATGGTGCGGAGTACAGCGAGTCAAACTAAATAGCTCCGTTACCACACCGGGATGTGTCAACAGGTCTACTCAGCGAGAGCACTCAGGAGTAATCTGAATCTTGGAGATGATGATGATAAAAATTAAGCCACCCAAGAGGTGGCACGGGCATGAATAGCCCGTAAGAATCTTGGAGAGCTTGGTAGCCCTATTTATACAGAATATCGGCCGGCCAGAGGGCACTGGTAGTCTTCTTTAACTATGAACCGGCTCACTTGAAGTGCTTGTTAAGGAGGGCGTGGCCTCCCAGCGGCCCAGGTGTGAGGTGGGGTGACGGGCAGTGGGGTAGGGAGGAGACTGGTAGACTGTCTAGACGTCTGGCAGTAGTAGTAGGTGTTCTTGGCTGCATTTATTTATTATATAGACGTGAATGAGTAGAATAGGCGATAATGGAGTAGGCCGAATCTCTTCCTAGAGATTTTACTGTGACAATATTATATATATATATATATATATATATATATATATATATATATATATATATATATATATATATATATATATATATATATATATATATTAAACTGTGATTCCAACATAATTCGAAACTGCAAGGCCAGGAATTACCCTATTTAATGCCACAGAACCGACACGACTCTACCATTAATTACCTATTTGTATTATGATAGCCAGAGAGGTGATCCCGGGCACCTCGGGGTTCGATTCTTGTCGGACTCCTAAGAGATAATATTGATATAATAGTCTGGTATACGGGATGGACATAACTTAGGCCTACCCCGGCCAGCCTAAATTATTTAAGAAATGTATTAATAACCCCCCCCCCCCACCCACCCATGCCATTTTCACCGAGTCAGGTGTGGGAGTCGTGTGCGAAATACGGCAATAAATATATGTTGGTTAGTAAAATATCTGACTGGGACGTTGATCACCTTGCAACTTCCTGTCCAAGTGACACTTCAGAAAAGTCCTTTAGTTCCAGGGGCCAGATTCACAAAAGCACTTAGGCAAACTCTTACGAACCTGTACATCTTTTCCCAATCTTTGGCTGCTTTGTTTACAATTATTAAACAGTTAATGAGCTCCGAAGCACCAGGAGGCTGTTTATAACTATAACAACAGTTGAATGGGAAGTTTTCATGCTTGTAAACTGCTTAATAAATGTAACCAAAGCCGTCAAAGATTGAGGAAAGATGTACACGTTCGTTAGTGCTTGCGTAAGTACTTTCGTGAATCTGGCCCCAGTTGGATAGCAGATAGGCATCTCAGGAATCCTTCCTTATTGCGGGTGCTGGTGGTTCAGTAAGTGCTGTGGGCTGCTGCTTGTATGGTCTGCGGTTCAAAGCTCAGATTGTCCTAGTCAGTGAAGTGTTATATTCCACGATACGATAAAATATAAATAAAAGTGTGAGTGTGTACTCGCCTAGTTGTGCTTGCGGCGGTTGAGCTCTGGCTCTTTGACCCAAACTGTCAACGTGTGTTCCTGAGCCTACTGGGCTCTATCTACACTTGAAACTGTGTATGGAGTCTGCCTCCACCACATCACTTTCTAATGCATTCCATTTATCAACTACTCTGACACTAACAAAAATTATAATGGCTCATTTGGGCACTCAGTTTTCACTAGTGTTCCCTTGTGCGTGTACCCCTTGTGTTAAATGGTCTGTTTTTATCTACCCTATCAATTCGTTTGAGAATCTTGCATGTGGTGATCATGTCCCCTCTAACTATTCTGTCTCCCAGTGACGTGACGTTAAATTCCCGTAGTCTCTCCTCGTAGCTCATACCCCTGAGCTCGGGTAGTAGTCTGGTGGCAAACCTTTGAACCTTTTCCAGTTTAGTCTTATGCTTGACTAGATATGAAATCCATGCTGGAGCTGCATACTTCAGAAATGGTCTGACGTATGTAGTTCTGAATGATTCCGAAGTTCTGAATATATATGTGTGTGTGTGTGTGTGTGGGTGTGTGTGTGTGTGTGTGTGTGTGTGTGTGTGTGTGTGTGTGTGTGTGTGTGTGTGTGTGTGTGTGTGTGTGTGTGTGTGTGTGTGTGTGTGTGTGTGTGTGTGTGTATGTGCGCGCGCGCGTTTTCACCTAGTTGTGCTTGCGAGGGTTTAGCTCTGCTCTTTCGGCCCGCCTCTCAACTGTCAATCAATCAACTGTTACTAACATACGAAAGAAGTCTCATATTTGGTGTAATTGTGGGGATCCAAAGGCTACAAAATGAAAATTAAAAGCCGAGTTAATTTCTCTAGTATTTAGAGAGGAACCTGTCGTTCGCCTCTAAATACGTGTATCATCATCTCCTAAAATATGTGAAACGTGTGTCTTAAATATGTGAACATCGCAAGCGTCATGGTGAACTTTCTTACCGTATGCAGGCGAGGAGTCACAATAACGTGGGTGAAATATGTTGACCACACCACACACTAGAAGGTGAAGGGACGACGACGTTTCGGTCCGTCCTGAACCATTCTCAAGATCATTGTTCCTTATAACCGTAGTTACCCCACATGGCGGCGGAATCCTTGAAGCGGCTCCCCACACAAAAATAATCTCCGTATAGAGCAGCTCACTCGAGGGTTCGATCCTCAACCTTGGTAGGAAGTAGGGTGGGCGGCGCTCACACACAACAGGCCGAGGACAAGCAAGGCTTCAGCATTGTTATGGGCGTTCGAGTCAGCCAATTAGCGAAGCATTTTTAGTGCTCTGGCTTGTTGACTTTTTTTTTTTTTTTTGCCTCTCGTGGTGGTGGTGTGAGGCATCAACATGGCTCAGGATTTGGCCCACTTTTTCCTCGCACTTTTTTCCCTCTCTCCTGTGTTCTCGGCCTTGTCTTCTAACCTTCAAGTTTGGTGGATTCCTCTTTTTTATTATTGTTTTCCCTCTCTCTCTTCCTCTTGTACTTTCCTCTTTGTCTTTCTCTAGTATATTTAACTTTTTGTATTCTCCTCTCATAGTTTTTCTCCTCCTTCCCTCAACCTCTTCTATATTCCTCTTCCCTCTACATTCCTCTTCCATCCATCTATTGTTCTAAAAAAAAGATTCTATCCATAGTAACTATTGGTAGTATATACAAAATGTGTACTGTTGCACCCTATAAAAGTCCACGTTTTGTGGACTTCTATAGAATGGAAAGGGTGGGGATGAAAAAAATTATAGACGGTCTCGCTTCATGCAGGTCGGCGTTCAATCCCCGACCATCTAAGTGGTTGGGGCACCATTCCTTTCCCTCCGTCCCATCCTCTAATCCTTATCCTGCCCCCCCCCCCTTCCAAGTGCTATATACTCACTATGGCTTTGTGCTTTTCCCTGGTAGTTCCCTCTCCTTCAGCGTTTCTAAAGGGCATAACAGAGAAGCAGCATGACCATGAACCCTAACCTAACCTGTTCTAGGACTAATATGAAAAGGACTTGAGAATGGTCCAGGACGGACCGAAACGTCGTCGTCCCTTCAACTTCTAGTGTGTGGTGTGGTCAACACTAATATGAAAAACCTGAAGTCTAACATACAGCACTTTAGGCCTAATTTATTTATATTACATATATATATATATATATATATATATATATATATATATATATATATATATATATATATATTATATATATATATATATAATGGTGAGGACTTAGAAAAGTCGGGTTGGTTGCTGCCGTTTCTGACAAAAGTTATGGGTTCAACAGTTCGTATTTTGTACGTTCCAGCCATAGTAACTTTAGATACTATTGCTTTTGGTGGATAGATTATAAAATATTTAATGTTCGATTTATTTTCATTTCCCCCTTTTATTGACTATTTTCCTGTTTGTCTTCGATTTCTCTAAAAGTCATCTTTAATTATTTATTTAAAAAATTGGGCTTCCAGTTTTTCTGATAAAAATTCATTAGGTTTTCTTCCCTTTTTTTTTCCTTTTGATATTTTGTCTTCAAAAAATAAACTACATTTGTACGTTTGAAAATCTCTCGTCACACTCCCCCCCCGTTTCAGACCTCACCTTCTTAACATCTTTATTATCCTGAATTGGCTTCATCTTTATCAATTTCTTCATCATCTTAAATTTTCTGTCGTCTCATCTTCATTTTCTACATCATCGTCGTCTTAAATGTTCTTGATTCGTCATTTTCTTGATTGTCATCTTCATTGTCATCTTCATCTTATCCTTCATGTTCACTATATTCTCTTCGCCTGCTTCGTCTCTCACTTTTTATTAACTCTTAATTATTTATTTCTTAAGACTTGGTAACGTCAGACTTGGTAACGTCAGACTTGGTAACGTCAGACTTGGTAACGTCAGACTTGGTAACGTCAGACTGGGTAGCTTCAGACTGGGTAGCTTCAGACTGGGTAACGTCAGACTGGGTAGCTTCAGACTGGGTAGCTTCAGACTGGGTAGCTTCAGACTGGGTAGCTTCAGACTGGGTAGCTTCAGACTGGGTAGCTTCAGACTGGGTAGCTTCAGACTGGGTAACGTCAGACTGGGTAGCTTCAGACTGGGTAGCTTCAGACTGGGTAGCTTCAGACTGGGTAGCTTCAGACTGGGTAGCTTCAGACTGGGTAGCTTCAGACTGGGTAACGTCAGACTGGGTAACGTCAGACTGGGTAACGTCAGACTGGGTAACGTCAGACTCGGTAACGTCAGACTCGGTAACGTCAGACTCGGTAACGTCAGACTCGGTAACGTCAGACTCGGTAACGTCAGACTCGGTAACGTCAGACTCGGTAACGTCAGACTCGGTAACGTCAGACTCGGTAACGTCAGACTCGGTAACGTCAGACTCGGTAACGTCAGACTCGGTAACGTCAGACTCGGTAACGTCAGACTCGGTAACGTCAGACTCGGTAACGTCAGACTCGGTAACGTCAGACTCGGTAACGTCAGACTGGGTAACGTCAGACTCGGTAACGTCAGACTGGGTAACGTCAGACTCGGTAACGTCAGACTCGGTAACGTCAGACTGGGTAACGTCAGACTCGGTAACGTCAGACTCGGTAACGTCAGACTCGGTAACGTCAGACTCGGTAACGTCAGACTCGGTAACGTCAGACTCGGTAACTTCAGACTCGGTAACTTCAGACTCGGTAACGTCAGACTGGGTAACTAAATAATAAGGAGACTTCATTCATTTACTAACTTCAAAATCATTAAGTAAATTACTTTATTACTTGTGTCTATGTTTATCGACAATATTTTATTCACGTGTTCACACGCTTATTCATATTCATTTGCAGAGAGAAGATCTGAAGAGCTATACTGAACGTTGCAATTCATTAAAATAAAAATGAATAAATTGAATAAGCACCTCAAAGCCCCCCCCCCCCCCCCTCCCTCTCTCTCTCCCCCCTCCCTCTCTCTCTCCCCCTCCCCAAGAGGAGGTCAACGTTGCTCATTGGGTCATTGACCTTATCCACCCTAGCAAGAGCTACGAGGTCAAGGGTCAAAACAGAGACTTTACATGTTGCAAGTTATCTAAAAGGATGCGCTGGTGGGGAATGGGTGGGGGGGGGGGTTGTGGGTACGCTTTTGTTAATGTGGTTGGGGGAGATGAGGTTATGACTGATGTTGAGGCGACAGACAGAGACAGACAGACAGACAGTCCTCTCCCCCCCTATATCATCGCCCCCAGTCACACTCTCCCCCCCTATATCACCGCCCCCAGTCACTCTCTCCCCCATCCCCTCCCTCACTAAAGCACTACATTTACCTCTCCATGATACACAGCACATAAGTGAGCGCTTTATATAACCATAAACATATCAGATCTACCCAAACAAAATACCCGGGATGGCAGTATTCATTCCCGTTATTAACAGCTGTGGGTCAGGAAATTACGAACCTGAAATCACAAACTGGTTCCCTTTGTTAAATGACGTGGACGCCGGGGCCGGGCCGGGGGCGTGGACGCCGGGGCCGGGCCGGGGGCGTGGACGCCGGGGCCGGGCCGGGGGCGTGGACGCCGGGGCCGGGCCGGGGGCGTGGACGCCGGGGCCGGGCCGGGCCGGGGGCGTGGACGCCGGGGCCGGGCCGGGGGCGTGGACGTCGGGGCCGGGCCGGGCCGGGGGCGTGGACGCCGGGGCCGGGCCGGGCCGGGGGCGTGGACGCCGGGGCCGGGCCGGGGGCGTGGACGCCGGGGCCGGGCCGGGGGCGTGGACGCCGGGGCCGGGCCGGGGGCGTGGACGCCGGGGCCGGGCCGGGGGCGTGGACGCCGGGGCCGGGCCGGGGGCGTGGACGCCGGGGCCGGGCCGGGGGCGTGGACGCCGGGGCCGGGCCGGGGGCGTGGACGCCGGGGCCGGGCCGGGGGCGTGGACGCCGGGGCCGGGCCGGGCCGGGGGCGTGGACGCCGGGGCCGGGCCGGGCCGGGGGCGTGGACGCCGGGGCCGGGCCGGGGGCGTGGACGCCGGGGCCGGGCCGGGGGCGTGGACGCCGGGGCCGGGCCTTGGGGGGGGTTGTATGGTGTTATGGAGCGTCTGGTGCAGGGGGCCCGGCCCGTATGTCACTGATTAGGTCTGTTTGTTCACTGTTAGCTCGGGAGGCCATATTTCACCAGCAAATGCGTGCGTTTTGTGCGCGTGTATTCACCTAGTTGTGCTTGCGGGGGTTGAGCTCTGCTCTTTCGGCCCGCCTCTCAACTGTCAATCAACTGTTTCTACTACTACTATTATTTTTTGTTCACACCACACACACACACACCCACCCACCCACCCCCAGGAAGCAGCCCGTGACACCTGACTAACTCCCAGGTACCTATTTACTGATAGGTAACAGGAGCATAAGGTGAAAGAAACTTTGCCCATCGTTTCCCGCCGACGCCCGGGACCACAGGATCACATGCCCAGCGTGCTGTCCGCTCGGCCACCGGCTCACGTGGCGCGTGTGTGCGTGTGCGTGTGCGCGTGTGCGTGTGCGTGTGCGCGTGTGCGTGTGCGTGTGCGCGTGTGCGTGTGCGTGTGCGTGTGCGTGTGCGCGTGTGTGTGTGTGTGTGTGTGTGTGTGTGTGTGTGTGTGTGTGTGTGTGTGTGTGTGTGTGCGCGCGCGCGCGCGCGCGCTCATCTATTTGTACTTGCCTATTTGTGCTTGCGGGGATTGAGCTTCGACTCTCTGGTCCCGCCTCTCAACCGTCAATCAATTGGTGTACAGATTCCTGAGCCTACTGGGCTCTTATCATGTCTACATCTGAAACTGTGTATGGAGTCAGCCTCCACCACATCACTGCCTAATGCATTCCATCTGTTAACTACTCTGACACTGAAAAAGTTCTTTCTTACGACCCTGTGGCTCATGTGGGTACTAAGTTTCCACCTGTGTCCCCTTGTTCGCGTATCACCAGTGTTGAATAGTTTATCCTTGTCTACCCGGTCGATTCCCCTGAGGATTTTGTAGGTAGTCATCATGTCTCCCCCTACTTTTCTGTCTTCCAGTGTCGTAAGGTGCATTTCCCGTAGCCTTTCCTCGTAACTCATGCCGCTTAGTTCTGGGACTAGTCTAGTAGCATACCTTTGAACTTTTTCCAGCTTCGTCTTGTGCTTGACAAGGTACGGGCTCCATGCTGGGGCCGCATGCTCCAGGATTGCTCTTGCATATGTGGTATACAAGATTATGAATGATTCCTTACATAGGTTCCTGAAGGCTGTTCTGATGTTAGCCAGCCTCGCATATGCCGCAGACGTAATTCTTTTTATGTGGGCTTCAGGAGCCAGGTTTGGTGTGATATCAACTCCTAGATCTTTCTCTCTGTCCATTTTATTAATAACTTCATCTCCTATTCTGTATCCTGTGTCTGACCTGTTTCGACCGCCTAGTTTCATTACTTTGCATTTACTCGGGTTGAACTTTAACAGCCATTTGTTGGACCATTTATTCAGTCTGTCTAGGTCATCTTGTAGCCTCCTATTATCATCCTCTGTTTCAATCCTCCTCATAATTTTTGCATCATCAGCAAACATTAAGAGAAACGAGTCTATACCCTCTGGGAGATCATTTACATATATCAGAAACAGTATAGGTCCAAGGACTGACCCCTGCGTGACTCCCCTTGTAACGTCTCGCCAATCTGAGACCTCACCTCTCACATTGACTCGTTGTCTCCTGTTGCTTAGGTACTCCTTTATCCTATGGAGTACCTTCCCACCATGAGAGTAAGGACAAGACCAGAACATAACGATGCCAACACAGAAGACACTGTTCAACAATCCACGCCAATTACACCTGATTAATCTTTGTATGTAGAAAGGAGCTGCCTCGTATGGGCCAATAGGCCTTCCGCAGTTACCTTTATTCTTATGTGCTTCATCCCCCATTTATCCCTTATGTATCCCCCCATGTTTTTACCTTTATTGTCTTATCACCTGACCCAGTTCACTCCAGCCTGCATCTCAAGCTTTTTCACTAGCCTCTTGTGTAGTACTGTATCAAAGGCTTTCTGGCAATCCAAAAATATGCAGTCTGCCCACCCTTCTCTTTCTTGCCTGATTTTTGTTGCCTGGTCGTAGAATTCAAGTAACACTGTGAGGCAGGACTTGCCATCCCTGAACCCATGTTGGTGCTGTGTTAGAAAATTCTTTCGCTCCAGATGTTCCACTAGCTTTCTTCGCATAATCTTATACATCAGCTTGCATGGTTTGCAGTTTAGGGACACTGGCCTGTAGTTCAGTGCCTACTGTCTATCCCCTTTCTTGTATATCGGGACTACGTTAGCTCTTTTCCAAATTTGTGGTAGTTCCCCTGTTGCCAGTGATTTGTTATACACTATGGAGAGTAGCAGGCACAGTTCTTCTGCTCCTTCCTTTAGTATCCAAGGGGAAATTCCATCTGGGCCTATAACCTTTGTCACATCCAACTTTAGTAAACACTTCCTTACTTCCCCGCAGGTAACCTCAAATTCTTCCAGTGGTTCGTGGTTAACTATTCCCTCCCTTATCTCTGGAATTTTTCCTTGCTCTAAGGTGAAGACCTGGAATTTCTTATTCAGTTCCTCACACACTTCCTTGTCGTTTGTAGTGAATCCTTCTGGCTCTATCCTTAATTTCATTATCTGTTCCTTTACTGTTTTTTCTCCTTATGTGGCTGTACAGCAATTTAGGCTGAGTCTTTGCCTTGCTTGCGATGGCATTTTCGTATTACCTTTCTGCCTCTCTTCTCATCCTGACATTCATTCCTGGCACTCTGGTATCTTTCTCTGCTCTCAAGTGTCCTGTTATTCTTATAGTTTCTCCATTCCCTTTTACTTTGCTGCTTAGCTAGCCTACATCTCTGATTAGACCATGGGTTTGTCATCTTCATTTCACTGTTTTCCTTTTGGACTGGGACAAACTTGTTTGCTGCTTCCTTACACTTCTGCGTGATGTAGTCCATCATATCTTGGGCCGTCTTTTCCCTGAGCTCTGCTTCCCATGCAATATCTGTTAGGAATTTTCTTATCTCATAGTTTCCCTTTCGGAATGCCAACCTTTTGTTTTCGGTATCCCTCCTAGAGTTCAGTAACCCTTATTCAATCAAGTACTCAAACACCAGTACACTGTAGTCGCTCATTCCTACTGGGTCCTCAAACCCGATTTTTCTTATGCCGGAGTCGTTCAGAGTGAAGACTAGGTCGAGTCTCGCTGGTTCGTCATTTCCTCTCATCCTTGTGGGTTCTCTGACATGCTGGGTAAAGAAGTTTCTAGTCACCACCTCCAATAGTTTGGCTCTCCACGTATCCTCGCCTCCATGCGGTTCCTTGTTCTCCCAATCAATCCTTCCGTGATTGAAGTTCCCCATGATGAGCAGGTGGGATCTATTTCTACAGGCAGCAGAGGCTGCCCTCTCAATTATAGTGTTAACTGTAACACTATAACAATGCGTGAGTGAGTGTGTGTGTGTGTACTCACCTAATTGTGCTTGCGGGAGTTGAGCTCTGCTTTTTTCGGCTCGCCTCTCAACTGTCAATCAACTGTTACTAATTTTCACACACACACACACACACACACACACACACACCAAATGAAAGAAGACCCCGGCAAGAGTATGACAGAAACAACATGGCAGATAACATTATCATTGAGAGAGCAGCCGCTGCTGCCTGTAGAAATCGATCCCATCTGCTCATCATGGGGGACTTTAACCCTGGAAGGATAGACTGGGAAAACAAGGAACTACATGGAGGTGAGGAAACATGGAGAGCGAAACTGTTGGAGGTGGCGACTAGAAACATCTTAAGTCAGCATGTCAAGGGGTTCCACGAGAATGAGAGGCAATGATGAACCAGCAAGACTCGACCTAGTATTCACTCTGAACGATTCAGACATAAGGGAAATCGGTCTTGAAGCCCCCGTGGGTATGAGTGATCACACTGTACTGTTGTTTGAATATCTGGTCGAAGAAGGGTTAATGTACTCAAGGAAGGGACCAGAAACCAAGAGGCCGGCATTCCGGAAGGGAAACTATGAGGAGATAAGAAAATTCCTAACTGATATAGCTTGGGAAACAGACAAGTTCGTCCCAGTCCAAAAGGAAAAAAAAGGAAATAGAGATGAGAAACCCATGGTTTAATCAGAGTTGCAAGCTAGGAAAGCAACTAAGTAAAAGGGCGTGGAGAAACTATAGAAACAACAGAACACTAGAGAACAGAGAAAGATACCAGAGCGCCAGGAATGAATACGTCAGGGTGAGAAGAGAGGTAGAGAGGCAATATGAAAATGACATAGCGAGCAAGGCAACGACTCAACCCAAACTGCTGCATTGCCACATCAGGAGGAAAACAACAGTGAAGGAACTGGTAATGAAACTGAGGATAGGGGCAGAAAGATTCACTACAAACGACAAGGAAGTGTGCGAGGAACTCAATAAGAAATTCTAGGAAGTCTTCACCTCAGAGCAAGGAGAAGTCCCAGAGATAAGGGAGGGAACATCAAACCAGACACCACTAGAGGAGTTTGTGATTACCAGTGGGGAGGTGAGGAAGCATCTGCTAGATTTGGACATGACAAAGGCTATAGGCCCGGATGGATTCTAAAGGAAGGAACAGAAGCTCTGTGCCTACCACTCTCCATGGTGTACAACAAGTCACTGCTAACAGGTGAACTGCCAAAAATTTGGAAGACGGCCAATGTAGTCCCAATATACAAGAAGGGTGATAGGCAGGAGGCACTGAATTGTTATTAATCCAGTGAGGCAAATTCTCTGGAAACTACGTACGAGGTTAGCCCTTAGCTGCCTCTCCTTTGAAGCTAACTTTACTTCTTCACTTCTTCAATCATTTGGAGTGAACGGTAGAGCGACGGTCTCGCTTCTTGCATGTCCGGGTTCAATCCCCGACCGTCTAAGTGGTTGGACACAATTCCTTTTCTCCGTCCTATCCTAAATCCTTATCCTCCATATCCCTTCCAAGTGTTACATAGTCGTAAAGGCTTACGGGTGTCTCCTGATAATTAGTTTAACTTCTCTTACACTGATGAAGCTCCATCGTGCATCCCCCACGGCTCGGCTGAGCTCCTGGTCTCCATCTCGTTCTGTCCACGTGCATGCTAATGCTTTCGATTTAGTTTATTTATGCTTCTAAAAACCTTTCATGTCGTAATCATTTTTCCTCTTTCTCTTGTGTTGTGAGGTCTAATTTTCTTTGCCTCTACTAGAAGGACAGACCTCCAAGCTCAGGGACCACTCTTGTAGCAGTTCTCAGGACTTACTCGAGGGTCCCAGATGGGGTCTATATTGTAGTACTGGTTCTACACAAGTCGTGTCACGCCTCCTGAAGGCATCCTTGTCTAGGTTCCCGAAGGCTACTCGAATATTCTCCAGAGTTGCCTACGCCACTGATGTTATCTTGTTAATGTGTGCTTCTGGTGATTGGTTTAGGAGTTATATCTGTGCTTAGACTTTTTTATTCACGCATTTGTCTTCTCTTCATCTTGTATTATTAATATAGCCTATCC